>NW_027613877.1:0-32516 GCF_965212315.1 Lampetra planeri
GGGGGTGGGGGGGTGTATTGGATGAATGACCATGTGTCAGTGCTGCTGTCTGAAAAACGAACGTAAACAGACAACACCTGGGTTTGCCAACGGATTCACCTGGCCGACACTGTGAGACGTCCTTGCAATTCATCCTTAATCATACCCGGTTGCTAACAGCCATCCAGGCCTGGGGGACTTGATACGTGGAGATTTTGTGATGAGGATGCAGATGAAATTCTTCTCCGAGACTCAACGTGCCAGTACAAGCTTGTAAGACAGTCAGATGATTTGTTTTTGCAACACGAACCTCGTGTTTCTGGGGAAGACGCCTGTCTGTCAGCTACTAGTCACAGTGACTTCCGTGTCTTTACCCCCCCCCCCCCACCACCACCACCACCACCTTCTTCTCAGCCTAGTTTCTGAACTCAGAGGGTGTTGTTGATGTGAAATGGGCTGAATCCTTGCCGGATGAAAGGGAATACCTTGTGTGATTGCACAACAACACAATGTTGGTACTGTTTTTTTTTCTCTTAAACTCTGTAGACTTGGTATGAAAATAGCCACCCTTTCGTTCAACTCACTGTTTCTGCTTCTCGGAGACTAAATAAGTTAGTAAACAGCTGACAGCTCACTACCATATGGTATCATATTATTGTTGTGAGTTGTTAGAGAGGACATTGTTTGCACATTTAAAGGGGTTTACTGATCGCGAGAGTCACCAAATGTAAGAGATGGGTATCATACGGAAAACATTTCTGGTGTCACAGACGTTTGTTGACACAGGTTTTTGTCCCCTCATCAGATTGAGCTATATTGGGTTCACCTCAAAGGATAAAACCAATGATCATCTGGACAAAGATAAACTTTCATTATTTCAGCAGCTGTCTCCGGATACACTCGAGCTCTGACGCTGTAAAGAAATAGGAGACTCTGTAAGCCGTAAGAGTCATCTCTTCCCACCACGTCAGATTTCTGCAGGTCTGTTCAACAAGCCGGCCAGCATCGATTCGATCAGCTGATCCGTGGAGTAAACAATCCATGTGGGTTATTCAACCCAAAGTGAAATCGGTAAATCCAAACTGGAAAGTAAAAAAAGTATTGGGCCATGTCCACACGGAGTTGCTTTGTTGTGTAAACAGCAAGTTTGGCATCTTTTTGTTGGTTCGCATCTTTTTGCTCGTTTTCGATAAAAGGATCCTGTAAACGCACTTGTTTGAAACCTGGTCTCGTCTTCGCATGTACACGGCAACTCTCTCTGGCATTTCGAGGTGTCATTGCCCCACCCCCTGACCTCCAGCCTTTGACCTCTTCCTCCTGCCATCTCATGACAACAAAAACAACAACGTCCATGCCGCGTTCATGCGGCAATAGGTAGTGAGTCGTGAGCGTTTAAACTTCGGCGACCTTTCTTATGTTTTTTCCTTGTTTACGTCTTGTGATAGCGACTCAAAGTGAGTGGATCTCGTTACCCACAGTAACTCCGTCCAGATCGTCATGATTTTCCACTCAGTTTTTTTCATCAAAAAATCACATTTGGATTCCGTTCTATTTGCTCAGCAGACAAGGAAGTGCCTCCCTGGTGTCTCTTCTTCTCCACTTCGGTGGATTTCAGCGCTACCTACAGGCCTGGAGTACGAATCACAGCCTGTCGATGTGTTTACAAAGGATCCATTTGGATGCAAATATTCTTGGAAAATGGAGGGAAAAAAGATTGTTTTGGTACGTGTGGACATGGCCTTAAAACAACAATCAGACAGCTTATACTGATCCACAATCATGCTTCCATTGTTGTAACAAGGACCAAAAGAGCTCAGCAAATAACTGCTGCCTACACATCAAATCTATTTCTATTACTTGTCTATCAATCACTAAATGTTTTAGGTCCAACACGCTCCTCAGATCCACTGACCCAGAACGGAAAAACCTTGACGTTACCAATTCTTGCGGGAGTTGAAGCTGAACAGTGTGAGGCTGCTTTCAGCTCTAAGCTTCTGAAAGGTGGAACAAATAAAAGATGAGACATACACTGCTAAAGCCCCACCTGTTTACCCTTGATTTCATTCATTCCTCTAATAATAATACTTCATTTGTTTTCTCCTGATCTTTATTCTATGTCCTTTTCACCTCCTTGAGTATACATTCCTTCGACTGTATACATTGGGAAATAATTTGGAGTGACATTCGGTACAAGAAATTGTATGTAAATAAATTCTTGTAATTAATGTGGAACTCCAAATTTCATGCTGCATAAAATCTACTTGAGCAGAGAAAACTGCATTACACTGTAAATGATCCACACACGATATCTAATATCTGTTTGGTCTAAACTCATTTTTCAAAGAAGAAAAGCATCTCCTTTGCCCTCAGAACATTCTGTCTTCATTCAATCAGGTAATCCAATAACTGCCTCGGTGGCTTCTTCGGAAATTGACATCTTACCTCCATGGTAAATTGATTTAACGTGGCAAGCTATGATGTATCATGCTCCAAATGGAAATAAAAAAAACTCCAAACTTATTGATTGAACCATGATTTCTGAGAAAGATAGCACAGGGACAACAAATAATTCAAGACAATCTTGTAAATGCCAGATGCAAATTGCCATGTGCTTTGGCATTTTGAGCCATCACACCGAGCAGATTAGTGCTCTCATACTTGACGTACATCAAAACGATGTTCTACTGCTCAGAGAGGGACTTTTCACTGAAACATGATTCAGACCGGACAGGCAAAACCAAAACTACTCAACTGGCTCCTTTTGTTGCACCTAAGCAGCAGCTGAGTGTTCCTAGTTTTCCCTGTTTTTCCTCCTCCCCACCTTAACTCTTCGACCTCTAGTTCCCGTCTGTGCATGCCCTGACCTTACAAAAGTCTACTTAGATTAGAAATGCCTCTCTGTGCTCAGACGCTATTGACGGAAAATAGAAATCTCTTTATTTGACACACTCAGATAACGTCCTTGGCTTCAGCATTCTGACCCTCAGATCATTACTATCATGGCCAGTATAATCACACGGTTCCAATTCAGCACAACTTTCTATTAAATGATCAGTATGGCATCGAAAAGAGTCCCTACAATAACCACAGATACATGTTTATGGAGAGTGGGGGCAAAATTAACAGAACGGTCGTGAAAAGAAATCCAGAGTCGTCACAGTTTTTTACAGCCAGTGACTTTCCAGAAGTGTGGCCAATGACCGTGACCTGCAAACAATCATTGTTGATTTTGTGCCGCATTACACAGCAACATCTGTGGTTTTCTCAGCCAAGGCCAGAGAGAGCAAACATGTGGTGAAACAATGTCTGACGTATGAGAGGACAGCGTGGGGACAAAGACGGACTGTCATTGGTCAATTCCTGTAAAGGAAAGAGTCCCCTGTCCCCTAGAAACAATAACAACGTCCGAGATCCACATATTTTAGTCTCGACTCAAATCTTCACTGCATCATTCTTTGCCAACATCTCCCGCCAGACTGCACTCAGCGCCACCTTCATCAATGTAATTGATGGCTTTTAGTCATTCAAACATAGGTGTCTTTTACCCAACTGATCCCTACGGGATTATTCAGACATGACAGAGCATTTACAAGAAAGAGGTGAGTGCAGAGAGAGAGAGAGAGAGAAAGAAAGAAAGAGCAGCAAGTTAAGAATCAGGAAGATGAAAACAGCCTTTTCTGTCGGAATGCTGATGAATCAGGGATTTTTTAATTCATGTTCATTGTGAGCTTGATGGATGGAATCTCAGCTGTGTTTGCATCAGCCAGTGTTATCAGAGAACTCCACTGCAGTGTTGCCAACTCCCCAGCATCGGAAGTCGCTATTGGCCCGCCCAGAAGTCGCTAAAAGTCGCTAGACGAGTGAGCGGTCCAATCCAAACGTGAGAGCGGGGGGGCAGCGACAGTCCACGCTGTTCTCAACTCCGCCCCCGCCCCTCTCTACCTGTGTCTCTCTTCCACTGCCCCTCTCTGGCTCTTTCTCTGAACGGGGAAAGGGAGAAAACGGCGCAATTAAATAATATCTGATTGACCAGACCTTAAGTTGGGACTCTCATTAAATTCCTCTTTACTCACATGCTTCATTTAGTGACGTTTTCTATCCATTAATTCATTCATCCATGCATGCACTTGACATCCGTGTATAAATACCAGGATAGGCTGCTTTTCAGAATATTATTGGACTTTTATCTGCTTTTCTAAGTCATCTTTTTTTTTTTTTTTTTTTTACATTTTAATTCGCTAATCTCCTCTGAGACTCGTTAAATTGATTTTGTGTGTGAGTTGAAATGATATGCTACCATGACATGATCAATTAAATAAACAACACCTTACTCCAACCTTCTGTGCATGACACAAAGTCTGTGTTTGTACCTACAGCATACTTTAAGATGCATTAGTCTGTGATTTGCCTTACACCCCGACCTGCGCTGTTACACATATATTCTCGCTCTGCATTGATTTCAACTCCTCTGCACATACAGTATTAGATGCAAGGGTGTGTGGAAGTGCTGGAATTTGATGGGCTGGGAGCGCTATCTGATGTCATGGGATGAGAACGTGTCGTTCACTCAAGTTACAAATGCCCTGTGCTGTTTTTGAGCCACTGTACTTTAAACCTGTGACACTTTATGCAGTCTGACTGCACTGTGCCGCACTCAACTTGTGCATTAAAGGCACAATGTGCTAGTCCATTTCATCATTTATTCATCTGGGCTAACAGCATCATCTGTGGGGAGTGCATGATCCTCTAATCTGAAGAGACACACTCTGCACTCCACCCATAAAAGCCTCTCCTTGGTCTGGCAAATTGCATCTTTATGAAGGAATGAGGAAAGGCCATTTTGTTACAAGCACGGTTGTTGGCTCTTCAGGGATTGCCTTGAACCTGTAATTGACTCTCAGACACTGTCCCTGTCACGTCCCTTTTTCCCCAGCTGGGGGCTGTGGTGTGTAAGTACCGGTGAGCCGAGCTGTGGAAGGCCAGAGTTGGATTAGGCACCGGACACCATTAAGGCTGCAAAGACCCAATGGCTCTCTGGTGGGAGGACAGAACTAAATGGACTCGCACAGTGGCATTTCAACATTGTGATCCACAGGGACTGTCTCACTTTAGACCAGTCCCGAAAAGACCTTGGGGGTGGTTGATGAGGCGGAAAGGAGTACAATATTATCGACTTGGATCATGATGTCATTAAATGAATTCTATGTGTATGTCATTTTTTAATTTGATTAAAAGGTTCTGTAAATACTCCAACCCCCACCCCCACACCCCCCAATGTCTGTTTAAAACTCAACATGATTTTCTGACAGGAAGAAAACCACTGACAGTTCCAATTTCATGCCCCATCACAGGTAGATTTCAGACTGGAGAGGGTTCAGGGTCATACATTTTTTTCAAGACTGATAAAAAAATATATATATCTAAGTGAAAGAGACTGCTGCTGCAGTCAAATTAATCGCACAAGTTGTTTTGAAGCGTGGGCATGTCTCCATTTTGAAACTGAATTATTCAGAGAATGCAATTTTCTTTTCCTTTTTTTCTTTTTTTAAGTCAAATAAAATGTATCCAGGTTTAGACAATTATCACTTTACATAGAGACGGATGCAGGAACTGGTAAATTGTGTATTGTAAGGGGGAAAAAAAAGGTGTGAGATTGTCGTCCTTGGGTTGCGTGTTGTCGAGAAGGATTTTGAATCAGACAGAAGGAAAAGTGTGTTTTTTTTGCGACAGAATAGAATAGAAGATTACATTTTCAGTCTATTAAAAGAATAATCTGATTTAGAGCAGCTTCTGGGTAGTTTACGAAAGTCAGACGGAGGTAAGAGAAGGAAGGAGACAGTTTTGTCCAAAAATGTAGTCATGTTAGTTGATAAAAGCTTTGCTCTTTTTTTTTTTGCGTTAGTGACTTCATTTGCTTGTGTGCGAATGTGTCCAAAGACAGATTTGGCTTTCACCTATGGTTGACCTTGCTGACAGCTGGGCTGGTGAAGTGCCTCATTATATTCACACACTGCAGTTTTCAGGCTCAGGGTACTGATAATTAGTGATTTCCATCCTTTTGAGACACTCTGCATTGGCCCAATATGTATATTCAGTGCGTCTGCAGTAGAGCAGTTAGCAGTCCCCCCCTTGTGTCAACACAGATTTTAGCAGTGACCTGACTCCCAGAGACACGGTTGTGTGAACCTGGACAGCTTGTCACCGACGTCACTGAACACACCCGACAGAAGCCGATTAAAGGCGCTCCATTAAATAATCTACCCCCTTGTGGCAGCCACTAACACCAGGGGGATGCGGGTAATTTTATTAGTGTTCAATAAAGGTTCATTTAAGATGACAATTTATTCAAAACTGACACAGAAACAAGCCCAGTCACATGAACAGATACCTTGCCGATGAAATGGATCCCTCGTTCCTCTCATCCTTTATCTTGTTAGACAATGCGCAGACGCACAGGCAGATGTTTCATTACTATTTCTCACCTATTTTGCATTCCTCCCTGGATTCCTAAGAGTTCACGAGGGACGCTGGAGACCTCCACTTCATCTGTTTTTGCACAAGTAAACAGCCAAACTGCGGGCTTGGAGTTTTCCTGTTGCTGTATATGCACGTCATTAGATGGTGTGGAGGAGAACACAATGGCGTTCTGTGGTGCTGCTGGTGTGCAGATGGGGTTTGAGGCAAAGCTACAGTCTGTAGAAAGTCTAACTGCAAGACAGAAGCAGGTAAAAGTGCAACAAATTCCTGTCATGAGGGGGACTAATGTGAACACGAGGAGACACCTGACAAGTGAAACAAGTTCAGTAACGCTGTCCGTCATGGTGAATCTTCACAGTGTTTGCCATCTACAGCTGTTTTGTGCAAAAGCTTTGCCCTGTCGTTGATTAAATTCCTGCAGCCCATTTGAGTCACTGTTACATCTGCAGCGTCTAATTTGAGGAGTGCTTAAACCAAAGTGAAGAGCCATTATGCATCATGATCCACTGTGGTTATCTCGATTAAATCATGCTCAACTAACATCGGGCGGCTGTAAAACAAGTTATTTGCACAGCAAATTGGTCGGTAATACTCTGACATCTGATCTAACACAGGTATCGATGGCCATAATACACAGGACACCTGGGACCACAGCAGTGCTTGTACATTTCCCTGCTAATACTTATGTATGTATGTTATGTGGTGTTTTAACTTCTAATGTTTATTTTGTAATATTTTTACTTAAGCTAAGGATGTTAATAGTTTTCAATGTCAATATTACAGTATTTCTATTTCTGAGCCGTTTGGAGACTGAGGTTGAAAATGCAATCATTCATATGACTTTGCTCTTTGTGGTGGTCAGTGTGCTTGCCAAGTTAAACTACAGTCCTCAGTCATGAGGACCTTGGAAATGAGAGGGGGAGAAAGAGGGGACAATCTATAATTTTGTACTTATCATTGCTCCGGTCTTCATTTGAGTGGGATAAATGCCTCAGTGGTGATGGCAGACGACCTCATACGTCTCCTTATCAATGTCCCTACATGCCATTCAAAGTGTGAGTTTGAGCCTGACTTCCAATACGATCCCTCAGTCAAAACCATACTCTCAACCAAATCCATCTGTTTGGGTCGCAAAGTATTTTCAAAACTTCTCATACATATTTGGAAATGGATACTATTCTGAGGTTCCCATCACTGTTGATTTAAATTCAAATGTGTGGATGTCATCATAAAGCTCCCATCACATCCTGTGGGTTTCTGTAGGATTCAGATCACGTAAAACAGAGTTTGTCCTGCATAAGTTGTGCACGGTGACTTTCTGCATGCCTGGTTCTCTTTCAAATTGGCCAATAACGCACAAGGAGAGGTGAAAACATTCCTCAGCAGTTGTGATATACCCACAGAAGAAATGCCTTTAAATTAATGGCATAGATTAGTTCGGTTCGTCCAGCGGAACAGAACTGTACAGGAGCATTTGAATAGAAGTCAACTCCTTTTAAATGGTCCAGTCGGCCTTCACTTCCTTGGACACCCTCGCCACTACTGACAAGCTTCACCTATTGATCTCTCAAACGAATACTTATGTATATTCTCCATCGAGAAAGTTTTGTAATCGGTTGCATGCTTTTAGTCAAGGTTATCTGGGAGACCTGAAAGAAAGCGTCAGTCTTTGGCCAACGCATTCATGTGTATTGAAAGTGTATTGAAATTCATTGAAAGTGAATTAAAGTTCATTGGTTGAGGTTTGGAAATTGAATTAAACTGACAACGGGGAGTCATGTTTCTCTTCACCTCCCCACAGAAGCTTAACAGCAAATAAGGCACAGAGGTGGTACAATAAGGAATGTGATGTATGTGGGCATACAATGTAATGGGGCAGGGAGAAAGGTTTGTCTCTAAGTGGCTTTTGAGTCACAAACAAGAGCTCTTTAATTGCTGGCAAATGAGCAAATGGACAAACATGTGGCCAGAGTGCCGGTTTGTAAATATTTAAACTGGAGGGCTGTAAAAGGAGATTGAGGAGAGTGATGGGGGGCGTAATTAGGACTTCATCTAGTCTCCATTCATTTCTCCAAACCCACCAGTCGGTAACCTGCATCTCACTCATCCCCACCTCCACCCACCTATCTCTTTTGCCCCCCCCCACCCCCCCGTATCTGTGACCCAGAACCCCAGCCTCCAAACACCCTTTTTAAGAAAGCTGTCAATCTCCTTAAATTAAGGGCACCCACTTTACAACAGGGCAGCAGAGGTGAGAGGTCAAAGGTTAACTGCAGTTCTTTGGGCTGGAACGGACTTTGATGACAAGTTGTGTTGCTGATGTGCCAATAGTTGAGGTCAGACAGACCCTGGCGGAACTGTGGCTCTTCATCACTTTAACGGCAGGAATAACAATCAATTTGTCAAGTGCCATCCAGACTGCTTCCACTTGGCCTGCGCAGTGTACCTGCAACCTGTGGGGGATGTAGATTTGTCCAGATTTAATTGGGACGTGAAAAAATGTCTTTCCCTCAAGTGAATTTTTAAAAAAAACACCTACTGTTCACAATCATTACAAGGGTCATTCTGTACAAAAATGACATTACTGTATTATTGTTATTTGTGTCGTTGTAACGTGATCCTCAACGCTCACACAAACAATGTGTGGCCTTTGATTATTGATGGGCCATTTGCAGACAGCCTTAACTGCACAATATGTCTCACCATTACTTTCCTGACCTCATTCTGGCTTGGGGACAACATTATTCATGTGAGAGCCAGAGGAGAGGAACAGAAAGAGAGATGAGGCCAGTGGGGGGAATTGTTGTGAGTGTGTGTATGTGGCCATAACAGAGGTCTGCTGAATTATCATCAATAACCCGCCTCCCCTCAATACACGTAAGGAGAAGAGGGAAGGAAGGGAATGAGAGAATGAAGAAGAGTGTCAAAGGGGCAGAAAAAGGGTCAGAGAGGGGATGCCATTAGACTAAAGGGAAAAAAAAAAGAAAAAAAAACAGTCCACATACTATTTTTAGGTTTCTTTTTCCTCTTCCCCTCACTTTTGGGGTAAGAGTAGCCAAATCCCGGCAGTATGTGAGAGAAGAGGCATTCATCACATAAAGAGACACCATGTGTTCACAAGGGAAGAAGGATGACGACCCCAGGAGAGGCGAGACGGAGAAGGATCGTAGAGAGGAGCAGAGGTCAGGTTGGAGCCACACTACTGGCTTGTATCACTGCCCACTGACACATGTGGGTCTGTCTTTGGAAGTGTGTTTCTGCCACTGACACTCTGTGTAATCACATTTTGACCAAGAGAATGCGTACTGACATCAGAAAGGATCATTATCTCCGACAAGGAGGTTGTGTTTTCACCGGCGTTTGTTTGTCTGTTGGCAGACTAAGTCATATGTTCTGAATGGGTTAAAATAAAAATGTCAGGAAATGCTGATAATGGGACAAGGTGATTCTGACTCATTGTGAGATAGGGACCTTTTCAGCATCTGGGTCTAGAACTCCTCAACAGCAGCAGTGGACTGTCTCTCAGAGAGCATCATTTGTGTAACAAGGTTGCTAATGATTAATTTATTAGAGTAGAACAAATGAATGTAGGATAATGGTGGGTGGAATTCACAAGATGGGAGGAATTAAGATGCTTGGTGGAGATCTGTGCTCTCCAGGGCTGCTCTAGTTCTAAACTGTAGATTTAAAGCTAAATTGCAAACTGCAAATAGTTTTACTTATGATGGCTTTGACTGCCTGTGTCAGTGTCAAGAAGACGTTATTTTTGTTGCGCAGACAAGCGGCTGGAGCTCAATTTTAGACATTTAATCGATATGAGACCAACCTCACAGAAGAGAACACTGCACGTGCAGTGATGTTTTAGCCTAATTCTGTTGTGAATCCAGCAGAACGTATTTCACATAATGAATCTATCTGCTGAGACAGTTGCTCCCTTCTCTTCATTTGGGTCACATGGGAAAGCAGCTCACCTTTGACATGCCTTTCAAGTTGTGCAAATTGATCATTGGTGTTTGTGCGGGTACATAAATGACAGACAAGGAAAAAAATAAAACTTTACAGCTGCTCAAGCAGCAAATACGCTCGGTATTTCCTAATTCCAAGATACACACGGCGCCTGCGAAACAATATGTGAAGCGAGGTGAAAGTAATTCTGTCTGACATAAATATTAATGCACTGTCCGTTGATGTAAATCAATAAGTGACACAATATGACATCCCGAATAAAGAACACGTTCATGCGGTGGTTTAAAATCGAATATCAAGCCTTGTGGCATCCAGCTAGTGTCAGAAATCAGTTGTCAATCTTGACGTAAAGAGGAGGTGAGGGGAGGAGGGGGCACAGGGCAGATTCCAGTGCACATCAGTATGGCACTTAATAGACAGGAAGAAATCACGCTTGTCGATCTCTGCTCACCTGCGTATGATCAGGATGACAGGTACATTGTAGAAATGGTCGGGCCTCCCGGCATCTCTGGAAGAGGCAGGTCCTACAGATTGCCTTCTAGTAAGAGAGCAAATGAGAACATGTCACACTAAGGCTAGTTTCTCAGAAAGCAGTCACACGGAAAGCTATGATTCCCACCAGTGACTCCACAACATGGCGTGATTACACACCCACTATTAGCTTACACGCACTACCGCTTGCGAGAAATGACGCAACAGAAATAATTGCATAATCACCAAGAACCATGTTTTCGTATCAGGATTGAAACTCATTAGCAATGTTCAACATATTGAACTGAGTACATGTTTAGGTGATATCTGCCCATGTGTACTGTAGCTTGTTGGCTGTGACCGGTACTTTGAACACAATCCCAAACACCTATCTTGGCCGTCCTTCCAACATGGCATTGAGTCTGTGTGGGGTGTGAACAAAACCTTTAAACCTAAACAGGAACGATGTGTTAGAAAAACGGTAAAAATATTGGAGGAAGAGGAAGAAACTGGCTTGAATAAAGTGGAGGTTGAAAAGAGCCTGATGTTTTTGTTGTGTTAGTTCCTTCTCCTCGCTCTCTCTTAGTCCAATTAGAAACTGGGTCTCAGCCCGCTTTGCTGGCAGCGCAGTGTTAACTTAATGTGGTGTGAAAAAAAAATCATCATGCCACACTACAGATGGGCTCAGCCATGCAGGAGAACCTTTGCTTTCCCTTCAGAAAGCCGTTTTAAACAAGGGCGCTAACAACTGTGATGCAAGGGAGAAAGACCGAATTTAGACATGACACAGGAGAAGAAAATGAATGATGAAGACGAGATACAAAAGAGGAAATGTGTTGAAAATCGAATCCTTTGGTGAAGTGCAGGTTCTGGTTGTCAGTGCCCCCCCCCCCCCGCCCGCAGCAGAAAAAAAAAATCAGTTTAAAAAAAAAGAGTGAAAAGAGGTCAAGGTCTGTGTGATTCCCACCCCAACTCAACTATTGATCACAATAATAAATCCTTCAAGCAGATTTAAGAGCGTGAAAAGAAATCCTTTGCTTTCTCACAAACACAAGCCCCACTGCCAGTCCTCTTTATCTGAGATTGTCTCAAAAACATTACTTCTGTCAAAGAGGAGGCTGGGAAAAGAAGGACAGCCAAAATATAATAAATCCAAAGTGCCCTAAGGCCAAGAAATAAAAAACTGATACTTTGAAGGTTGGGGTAGATGGTGGTTTCATGATAACCTTTTCACCCTTTGCCCTTGGGGTCCAAACAGTTAAAAAGCATGTAAACATGTTTTATTACAGCATAAAACTCAGAGGGGGTTATGGCATGTCTGGATGTCCTTTGGGGGTTTTATTTGCTAGAGAAAGGCATGTTATCTATGAGGTCTTAAATGCAATGACCGTAAACATGTATGACTGAGTGCATGTTAATGGAAGGAGCTGGAAGTAATTGACTGGCTCAAGTATCAGATTTAGCTGCTCATAGTGTCACGTGTGCCCGGTGGACTGTGGTTTGACTCTTCCTGGAACAGCTGCACAATGTTCGTCAATGTTTCAACTGATCTTGTGTTCCTCTCAAGGTACACTTGACAGTTGAGGTGATAAAAACGGACACAAAATGTCTCAGAGGCAATGAAATCCGGTTTGTCTGCTTTAGCTCAAGCAGGGGCTGCGGGGCTAAAGTTACTACAAGTCTCCAGAAGACTTACCATGTCTCCTAGTGAGAACAGTTTGTGTCTAGGATCATGGTTTCCTGAGCTGAGAAGTAATAAGAGGAGCACATATTGGGTGGTTAACGTGTGGAGTTTGTGTCCTAGAGTTGTTGCAAAATGCTGGAACACACACACAAACACACACAAAATGTTCCCAGACCGCCTCCAGTATTGTCACTGACCAATCTGAATTGGTTTCAGTCACCACCACTGAGTGTATTGTTTTATGGTAAACTGCAGGCCTTTAGCAGTAATCCCACACTCAAATCGACGAGGGCTGCCTCTAAATATCATTAGCGGGGATATTGTAAAGCAAAACCACCATGGAGAAGAAAACCACCCAAAGCCCCAAACAATTATGGACATATCACACACAATCCCCCTGTAAACAGAGGGAATAATGTGACGTGACATGCATGGGGATCACACGCACGATACCAACCCTGATGAATACTGGAGAAATGAGTCGAATGCCAAGCACCCTGCACTCGGGTAGGGGTCGTTGGAGTCTATCTCAGGCACGTCTGTGTCCTGTCCATGGACTCTGTCACACCATACTCTCTAGTTAACCTTTGTTTTATGTCCCGGTGTTTCATTACACATATGCTCTGACGGGGTGGAAGAACTGTAGAGTCGCCAGTCAAGGGAGTGGTTGACATTTTGATGGTTGTTAAGGTTTGAACAGCCTGCCCGCAGGAGGCACTTGGTAGAAAATGAGGATTCTGACTGAATTGGGAAGGACATAGAAGTACGTTTCTATCAAATTCACATGACATTCCCCCACATGCACGAGTGAAGAGACCTTTAGGAAACACTAGGAGAGAACATGTGAAAACTTGGTATTTACAGTGTCTGTGCAGATAGATCCAATCACTGTTGAACTGCATGATCATGGTCCTTGTCCATCAGGTTGAGTGTCTAAAAAAACAATTTGAACAAGGAAGCAATCACGTTATTTGAAGATTTGTCCTCCTCATGCAAAGTTCAACAACATCCGTTGCCTGTTATCACTTACCTCAAACAACATTGCATCATAAACAGGGTCCACAATGCCTCAAACTCAATTTGCCATGCAGATCTGTGCCAGGCCGGCTTGTCCTGTTGTCAGGTCTCACTTCAGTCGGAAGAGATCTATCACCGAGCCCCATTAACACTGCCATCCTCCACCTGCGTCTCCGGAAACCTTCATTAATCTCCCCTCATCTCTGCTGATGAATGGACAGAAGCCAGGCAGATGAGTTAATGACGGCGCAATGCTTATAGCAGGAAGAGCTAAAACATTACTGATGACTCCAGTTAAAGATGGACGGCTTCCAGCCAGCATCCCTGTTTTGTAATTAGTTGCTGGTTTGTAAAATTTGATCCTCTGCCAAATACATGCAGCCTTTGACTCTGTTTTGTATTTTCATCACGGGCAGTATTACTTTGATAATGTGTATAACAGACCTCTGTAATTCTACTTGGGCTTAATAAAATATATAAATATATTTCCTTTCCTCCCAGATTTTCATCCTAACTCTTTTCTCATTTCCTCTTCAAGCCTCAGGAAACTGGGTATTTGTAGCTTGACTTCAGCTGGCAAAGACTCACAAGTGACTCCACCTCAGTTCTTAAGCACAAAACCAGTGTCCTTAGTTCTCCTGGAGTGGGCAGCAGAAGTCAAGGTGAACTGTCTTGTGTGTTCTGTTCGCATCGTGCAAGAAGACGAGCTGGATTCTTCATGTACAACCACCAAGTCCAAATGGACATTTGATGAAGTCAGTGTAGCCTGACAAGAAATACATATCAATATTTATTCATGTAGCTTGTGGAAATATGACTGATGACTTTCGATCTAAAATGCCTCAGAATTCTGCAGGTTTTGGTCATTATACCATTATAGGAACATAAGCAGAAATGTTTGGGTTTTAAAGTTGATACGCAGAGGAGAGAAATGGAGCTTTATGGGACATATTTTCATTGAAAGTATAGACAGAGCACAAAGCGCCGCTTCACCCCGGTTTGCTTTGGTCTAGTTTGCTGTCTGGATCTGGAATGAATGACCCATCCGTCATGTGTCCACACACTAGTCTGACACAGCCCATGTTTGGACAGGTGTGTGTGGGTGCATAGATGTGTGTGTGGGCGTGTGTGTGTGTGTGTGTGCCTTTTCTACCAGCCAGCAAAATACAGAGACCTTCATCATCTTTACTCCCAGTGTTGTAGCAGTTTGCACAGCATCTTTAGCAGCTTTTCTCTGCTCTCTTTGAGGATAAAGTGGACACCAATCTGTCTTTCATATTGTCTACACTGGGTCCTTCGGTGAGACAGAATTTAAAGTGATACAGAACTTTGGAAATTAGTGTTCCCTGGTTGTCATCAGAGCCATTCAAACTGCTTATGGGACATTACTGTGAACTTTGTGCAGGGTCTTGGTGAACTGGAATCTATTCCAGCTGACGTTAAAAGTTTAGGCGTAACCTGTACATACAACCAGTCAGTCATAAGGCGCCACACATTCCCACGTACAAGTCACCAGGTGACCTCCTGTTCCAGAAAGAAATACCTAAAAAATTCTATTTCTCTCTGCTGGGAAACTGAGGTTCTATCACTTTGAGTGTTCTCCAGCAGAATCAATAACATCATTGTCCCCCTTATTCAGCTGCACCAAGATAGATGTATTCTCTGTGATACAAAAGAGCTTGTACTGAACACCGTCTTTAGAAAAGCAGCGGTTAGCACACAATGTCGACACATGTTTAATGGTAGTTGCAGAAAACACTTGGTGACGTACATAAAACACAGCCTGAGAGTGGAGCACAGCCTCATATTTGCTGGCTACTGTTTGAACAACTTACAACACCTGCAGCTGTAAGACAGAGGAAGCAACAAGTGTATCCAAAGAGGTGATATGGGAGGGTTTTTTTCTTTTTCTTTTTTCTTTTTTTTCAGGGGGGTAAGGGGGTCAAATATTAAAGAAAGGGCAATAGTTTAGGGATTTTCACATCAAATCTGATGAAATTTCCTGAAAAATATTTTTTGTAAGCTAAATAGACAGGAGGCAGGAGCATGTAATCCGTCACTCAAGCTGCTTTAAATGGGCAGACAGCTTCCTAGAGACCCACAAATAGCTGCTGCTCCTAGGTAAATTGCAAACGTTTCATCCTTTTAATTACTTGTGAGTAAGGATACTGTTTACAATGTGTGTGTGACAATGTGAGCAGCATGAAAGCACTTATCTGTTTTCCTGCCGCCACTAAACTTTATGCTTTATTTAGCTACCGGTGTTTTCCGGTGCGGAGCTGATGACACCGTGGTGTCTTGTCTCCCACGCCTGCCCTGCCCTGACTCACTCGAGAGCTGTTAACAGATAAGCAGTGGGAGAGCAAAAGAGATATTCTCCACTGGCTCCATATAGCCAAGTCGACACTTTTACCCACCGACAGCGGTTCCGCAGCTGAGATGAGTGCGTGGCTGTAAATATCACAAGGTCAGTTTTCGGTTATGAGATTGCAAAGGGTTTCGAGAAAATGAAATGACAAGTGTGAAGTCAACAACTACAGTTTCAAATCAAAAGCTTAAAATGTTTTGGATGGATTTCATGCACGTGAAACTTTTAACAGTTACAGCCAGCGTACATTTAAATGTTGATCACACCCACCCATAATAGATTTTTACGTACAGATTTCGGGGTTTAAAGGATTTAAGAAAAAAAAAACAACATATAACTACACAGCATTCATTTACATTCCAATGTCAAATCCTTCATTGTAAAGTCAGCATCCAAAACAATGGCAGGGACCACCTCCAAGGTTCAGTTTCAGCCAGTGGGAACTGGGAGACAGAAAACATATCTCCTCCTCCCACTGCTGATTAATTCCTTCTCGCCACACACACACACACACACATCTATGCAGTGCTCCCCAGGGATTTTGCTCTGCTCTTTCCAGATGACCTCCTCTAAACTTGGGCCCTGGGCTTAGCGCACAGGAGGAACACAAGTAGGGACAGTGTTGCAAATTTGTCGCCCAGAGTGTTAAAATTCGCCCAGGAATGTTAATCTGACCAGTCCCCCCAGCACACACACGCACACACTTCAGTAATCCTCAACCCCGTCGCATAAGACGGATTTGGTTGTCCAAGACTACTACTCCCAAGACCCAACACTTCTCTCTCAGACCCAAAGCCTCACTGAAACTCCAACACGCCAGCACTTGTCGAAGGAAGAAAAAAATATCTAGATTTGAATCAGTCGCTGTCAGTTATTGGACGTTTCTAACGACACTTTCCTTCATGGACATATGAACACCTTCTAGTTTGTCTCTAATACTAGTGTTTGGTGTAAATGGAGGCACCTGAAACACACGATGGATTTGCCACAGAGCTACTGTTTAATCCTTTCCTGTGACTGAACTGTGTAGACAGCTGTGTGGAATGGTGTGTATGCAGTGTTTGTCGAAAAATTAGGTAATGTTTACTTTCAGAATGAAGTCCTTGAACTGTGTTTTTTTTTTGTTTTGGTGGTTTCATGTACTTGTCCCTCTTTTTAACTCATTGACCTTCAGACATGATTGAATCTGTTCGGCTTGCCAAGCCAGACAAAAGGCTTCTGAGAGCAAAGAGTCATCTCATGACCTTCATGTTGCTGCAGACAAAGTGGAAGAGAGGAAGATATGTGTGTGAAGGAGAGGAGAAAGGGAGCAAATGAGTCATATCATGCATGTATTGTATGACACGCAAACACACACAGATTCATGAGTACTGCTGCCCATTCGTTGCTTTTTTTTTTTTTTTTTTTTTTTAACGGGGCACAGTATGTAAGGATGATGTGTTTTCAGTTGTCAGTGCCACAGAAAATGTAAGTAATGTATGTATGTATTGATATGTCAAATATACAGTGCTTTATCATAACTCCAAAACGTAAAAGAAAAAGAAAAAAAAAGGACAAGTACAACTAGTGTGAATTAGTTAATTACAGAAGAGAATCACAGCCCTGAAATTTATTGTGGAAAGTTTCACTAACTGGCTCACGTAGTTTAACTAACCCAGCTGTCCATGGGCCTCAAGCTGGGTTTTTATGGCAACAAAATGTTCTCCCGTTTAAGCCAACGCCATTTCTGTAAATTCCAAGTGTCAGCCAAGGACACCTATTCTGAAGAAACTGTGAAAGCAGGTCTTAGACTATTGGAGCTGTTCACATACTTTGGGTTTCTTTTGAAAGGTGGACAATAAACTGCCTGAAACACCAAGAAACAATCTGATGGCATGAATTTATAGCCACTTGAGCTCAACGAGGTTGCAGTGTTTGTAAGTAGAAAGTCGATGACATTGTTCAACGGGAGGATGCGTAGCTGTCGATATCCTTTGAGGGGTTGTACTGATACAACTCAATCACTCTCAGTGGCTTTTGCTTTTTGTTTTGTGGGATATTTCTGGGCTTCCTGTCCTCTGTGAGGCAATTTGGAAGAAAACTGTTTAGAAATGTGCCGCGTAAAGGACGCGCCTTCTATTATTATGACGCACTGGAAAATTCAGGGTGTTACACACAGCTGATGATCGAACTTACAAGTGAAATGTAAATCAATTTATAACTCAGTCATCAATGGTAATTCATGACTGAATGGAATTTCAACCTAGGTCACATGAATGGGACGTCAATAGTCAGGCGGGTGTCGTCAGCGCTCCTGCCTCTGCACCCCTACACTCCCCTGTGGGTAGTGATGATAGAGAACTGTAAAGGTAGCAGCTGTGCACGCATGGGTCTGTAAACAGTTATGACACAGAGACCCGGTACAGTGTTGATGTGTCAGTGTCGTTCTTTTGTGTTCATCACTCGACTGCTCAGCGACTGTGACGACGTTTCGCTTCCTTGTGTGACGAGGTCTGTTGTCAAAGATGGTGTTTGAACATGGGGAAGGCTATGTGTCCGGTGTGGGGGACGTTTGCTCACATGTGCGGGCACTTACATAACACGACTGCTTTCACGAAGGCCGGAAGGGTGGAAACCGACCTTGAGATATTTCAGTGATGTACATGTATCAGAGACTAATCCTTAAAATACATGTAGATCGGTCTGACCCACAATTCATCAAATAACTCATGATTAATCAATGGTATCTTGGGATAGTATGTCACACACACACACCACCTCCCTGATAACCTATGAACTTGTGCATGGTCACAGTGTTGCTGGTCTGAGTTTCTGCCACTGCGATTGCTAAATCTTGATTGTGAGCATAGCGTAGGAAAAAACACACAGCATCGTCCTTACCCGGGGGCATCCGCAGACAAATCTATAACTTCAATCTTCCGGCATTTTTGTTGACACACTGTGAAGCACTTACCACTTGAGCAGTCTCAAAGCACATTAAAGTGTACAAGACGATAATTTGATGGGGCTACTATGCTCATGGGTATAAGCCAACATAAATATTTCCCCGAGCTTGAAATTTCCTCCCTCACTTGCGGTCGCAGGCATTTTCCTTATTTTAAAAATTTGATGCCACTTTCCACTACGGATGGCAGCGACTGAATAAAGTATCAGGTGTTGGGTGGGTGACGGCGTTGGAGAGAGAAATACAACAGGGACACGAGCCGTGGTAATTTTGCCCCTCGGTATACACTGATATCCCTGATGAAATGTTCTGGGAGCGCATGCAGTTACTACCGCAGCGGATGTTATTGTACAAAACTGAAGACAGGTAATGAAATGATGTATGCTTTTTTTCACTGGGCCGGCAGTGTGTGTGCGTCTATGTCAGTTAGCGTATGTGTGTTAAATGACAAACCAGGCGGCGCCATCTGCTTGACACCAGTAACAAAAGATGATGAGATTGGGTCCAAGAGGAAATCTACTTGTGTTTGCCCTGTGTGCCCCTGCTTTTCACACACACACACACACACACAGACACACACACACTTTTGACTCTGCACCTCTCAGCTCCCTCGAATGGACACGCACAAGAAAGCAATTTGCTAAAAGTTGACTGTGTCACCTCATGGTTTGGATTTGGCCGAAAAAAGAGAGGTGAGTCAGGCAGTGGGGGAGCACTGGAGACTGGCGAGCACTGGTTTCGAGGGATCTCAAAGGGCGGACTGACTCCCAGCTTGTCTCAGGCCAAGTGACTCTTTGCTTGACGCCTCGGTTGAAAGCGGAGCTCTGCCAGGCATGTCTACCGCTGACTGACAAACAACATATCTTGTCTCTGAAGAGCCACCTTTCTCCCTCTTCATGAGCCGGTTGAGGAGAGGAGAGGAGAGACAAACATATCCAGTGTGCCCTCTCCTGCCAAGAGACCTGAATGAGTCTTGCATTATTGGCATTTTTCATCTTCAGATCATTTACCAGACCAACCAGTGTCCGGGGTGCCAGATGCTTCCTTGGAGATCTCTGGTTTCATTCAGACTAGAGCCCTTTGTCCTTGCAACGTAGATCTGTAGCTAAGTCATCTGGGTGCAACCCCGAAACAAAAGCACGTTGGAGATGGATTCGCTGACACATGCTCAGAATCCACAATTTGATTATTGGCAAACTGATTTATTCCAGAACCTTTTTTTTTTCCCCCGACACTGAAAGCTGCCACTCACATGATTGCAAAAAATAGAGAGTATGCATGGGGGACATAAGGGAGAGTAAATGTGGAAAAAAAAAAGGACAGATGGTATCTTACGTGTCATGGCGGCCTGAGCAGATGTTTACTTCAGCGAAAATGCAACCAGCCATCTTGAATCTCTGTTGTGGGAGAGACGGGGGGGTGAGAGAGGGGCAATGTGAGTGCAGTTAAATTGAGTTAACATGCATCAGCGTTGTTTTAGGGTCAGCCCTACGTTTCTAATCATTTTCAGGTCCTTTCACTTCAAGCTCTCATATGGCCCATCTCTTAATATTTCCCTCAAAGGGACATAAGGAGGTCTTTGTAAGACGGTCTTGGCAATGGCGTATTTATCATTTCCCTGTGCTGTGAAGTCTAAAGAGGAAGGGCGGAAGAGTTTTTTTTTTTTCTTTTCGGGAGGGCAAGAAGTCAACTGTGATGAATAGAGGATATCTTCTGCATCATTACATCTGTACTTCAGGTCTGCTTCACAGATTTATGTACGGGAGAAGCCTGCTGAAGCTCTCTTTCCTTTTCACTTGTTTTTGGCTTCCGCTTCATGCCTGAATCAGTGCTCTCTAACATGTGATTTCTGGGCTGTTTCTTGATCAGATTAGCCAAAGGTTGCATGTCATTACCGTTATCATGCTCCTTAGTTAATATTTCGGGCAAAGGGAAGACACTGAAATGCAACTGTTTTGAATAGGCTGGGTTATTTTTGTATTTTTTATTATTTTATTTTTATTTTATTCTTATTTATCATTTTACACACTTAGATAGCTCCGTCAGATGGGGTTACAGCTGTATGGTACATGCTATGGTACATGGTACATGCTATGCTACATATAAATATCAATACAGAGGAATTCACACATTTACATTAGAACTTAACATTAACAGTTGCGAACATTTAGTGGCAGAGTTAAAAGTCATGGGTGAACCCCCTGTCTGTAATGTTCACACGTGGATAGGTGACATGACAAACTAGGATAAATAAAAATGTACTCTGCAGAATTGCAATAATAATAATAATAATAATATAATAACAATAATAATAATAGCAGTTATCCTGTATTTTCTCAACTGGCAGACTCATCAAATATCATTCTGCTGTCTTCACAGGTGATTGGTAATTGAAATTGAGCAAAACGGCTACGTTTCCATTTTCAATGAGGCAGCGTCACTTTACAGAGGTGGATGTTTCATGCCACTGTGCTGCTGGATCTCTGCCGTGTCCTTGGGCAATGTTTATGTTTCTCAGGAGATCAATCATCAATTTGGCAAAAAAAAAAGAAAAGACAGAGCACAGAAGAAAAAAAAAAAATCAGCTGGAGCAGTCAACCTGGAACAGCAAAGAGGGAACTAACGCGGTAATGGAGTGTGGGAGGACTCTTATTTCCGAGTTCAAATTAAGTCATTTTAGGTTTCCGGACAAAGCACGCTTTGAGAGGTAAATTCAATTTGGGTCTAAGAAACCAGTCAGGAGGTTAGAAATGGGAGTACACACACAGGAAAATGACCACACCTTTGTTTTTATAGCAGAGCAGCTGTCTTAATGCAAACGTGAAGTAGAAAATATCCTCAGCTTAGTTCTAAACACCAAAAGCTCCAACTTCACCACAGGGTATCACTTTCAGTAACAACCTGTGACAAATACTATGAATTCGATTCATACGTCTCTGGAGTGTGGTTTGCCCGATGATTCTGATGACATATTGAGGTGCTGGAGTTATGGCTATCTTGGACAATGGCCCCTAAGGACTATCCCGATGCTATTTCTGCTACGGGAATAAACAAACACTTTTATTTCATCGTGCAGAGTGATGGCTGCAAAATACTAAAGGCCGGTGAGTCATGGGGCGAAAGCCACAGACAGACATCATAAACTTGCCCACACAGACACAGGTGAGGCCTGACTACCCATCAAAGGGGAAAAAAAAAAGAAATCATTTTGCTCAAACCAGATGAGTCATGGAATGAAACAAACTCTGCTCAACACATTTGAAAAGAAAAAAAAAAAACCCAAAACTAATGATTTTACTTTGCCAGTGAACTTACATCCAGTGTAATTCTGTATTTGCTGATAAAGAAGTCACAATGATTGTACAGTAGAAACGACATAATATGATAAACATTGTGGATACTGTGCAAGCCACATTCTTTCCCTGTGTTTTTGTCACTGTTCCCAGACTGAGTCGTTAGGGTCTTTAATGTGTATTCACTTATGACCACAGTATGTGCAACTTGATATCTGAGCCTGGAATGGACAGCTAAGTTGGAATGAATGTCTTGGATTTCTTTACATAGTCGTACATGTGTGGTTTATAAGAGACAGTCTAATAACACCAGCGCCTGCGCCTGCAACGCACGTTTCAGCCGTGACACACACTTTGTCTCTGTGAGGAAATCTCTGTGCGCAATCGATGCCAACATCCGTTTGCAAGCTGCTCGTGTCCGGAACAAATAACTCTTTAACATGCAACCTCATCCTTATAATCAGCTTGCTGAGATAGCTTTTACTTATCCATGGTCAGCGGCTTAAAAAGTGGTAAGGGGAAGATGATTAAGTATGGGTCACTGCAGGCACTATGTTGCTACTATCATTACAGAATAATTAACATGCTAATGGGTGTGCAGTGATGAAAGAGATGGGAGGGTGGAACATAGGGAGCCCAGCTGAAAGTGAATGTGGTGAGAGCTTCGTGGACAGGAGCTTCCTCTGTTCTTGGTTATGGTGCAAAGCATTTGCGCCTGCACACACCAGCCACATTTCAGCCGCACTACATTTTAAAGAAGCAAAGGTTCATAACGAAAGTAACCCGGGCATGGATTCAAGCAGTGTGATAGTAGTTTAGTCCCCCAAATGTTAGCAGATTCGCTCGTCTGCGTGTGTGAGTCAGTCGCTGGACAGCCCGTCGACGGTGAACGATACAAGCCAGTGACATCAGTCTGTGGCGACGCTCTCAACCTCAACCACATGAAATGAATACGTTCGTGTTGAAATAAGACATGAAAAGAACTATTCCTGGACTCGGGTATTTACCCGAGGTAAAAATACACTTAACAAAAACACTTGTTTTTGCTGCTGTGTGTTTTAGTAATACTGACGCTCAGGTTTTATATCCTTTAAATTTTGCCCGCAAATTGCTTTAATATGACTGTTGGAGAGGAATTTCTTTGCCAATCGATTCTGTGTATCTGCCTCCCATGTTTGCATTTAAATGAACATTTTATTGTCATAAGAACTATACCGTACACCGTGTCGTTCTCCTCCCCGCCTTCCCTCAATTAACCCACCCGCTTCTGCGCTGTGACTCTTCATCTCCTCTCTTTCCTGACTAAGCGTCCTGCCATCGCTCCAGATTCAGCGTGGTGGAACACGGATGATTCTTCTCTGTGTTGCAGCGGGACCTAATTGCTGCTCTCCCAAACACACAGAGCTGCTTTATCTCTATCTGGCCACACCACGCTTCAACAGACAGCCCAGCAGCTACAAAGGCAACTGCAGCTTCCACAGTTTAACACCCCTAACTACTGTCTGCATCCACCACAACCGCCATTAAAAGGCTCCAATTAAACCATTACAGCGAAGGAAGCAGGAGCACGGGGGAGACAGGAGGGAGGGAAAAAACAGGCAGAGAAAGACAGAAGGCGCATCAAAGAGAGTGAAAGGCTGAGCTTGCGATAAGTAGGAAATTATGCATTGTTTTGCCAAAGCCACAGGAGGGGGCAAAATAAAAAGAAAGCGTATAAGCAGACAGATTTCTCACTATTGCAGAAGACCGTTCCACCCTGTAGCACCAGACTAAGTGTGATGCTACAGATGGAAGGATCCGGAAGGAAGGAAGAAGAAAAATGAAAGAAAAAGGAGAAGAGATATCAGGACAGTGATTTACACTTCTTTTCGTCTTCGTTTCTGGAGCCTGAGGGTAAAGGAAATGGCAGAAGGCACCAGAAGATAAGAGTCTTTGTTCTCCAGAGGTGGAGAGATCGTTACATTCCACTAGAGAGCCTTACACTCCTGTCTAGCTCGGCTGACTAGAAACGGAGGAGAATATGTCTAACAGAGTTGTGTGAGAGTGGTTTTGCATGGTGAGTTCCCTTTGGCTGTTTTTTTTCCAAATGCTCTGCTTGCAAATATTCCCATTGACAACAGGAATGGTCTTGGAAGAAGTTGTCGATATGAGAAGGGCTACGATAAAACTTCACCATGGACTTTCAGAGTGAGTTTAAAAAAAAAAGAAACAGAGCACTACCCCGACCAGAGGCAAACAGACATTCTGCACTGATTCACTTTTCAGACACTCCTACTCTTGACAAAGGAATGACGGATGTCATGGTTCCTGTCTGAGCAGGACCGGCTTGTAGCTACCTGGACTGCTGTGACAACTATGCCACTTAACTACCTAAAACATGTCATTCGTACTTTATGCATTCACCATGATCAATGAATGAGCGGCTGCAGGCAGAGACAGACATCCAACGACTGTGGTCAGGGTGCTGGAGAGTGACACGCAACTTCTGAGTTTACCCCGTTGCAGCTGTTGCTATGGGTAACCCGGCAACAGCATGTTGACAACAAGTTAGTAACCTCACACCACTGCTCGTACAGTAAGTTCTCGACCAAGAGTTGCATCGGAAAGGACAGGGTGAGGGCGGGGAAGAAGAAAATGATGGAGTGAGTAAGGGGAAGTGAATGAGTTGTGACTGTGTATCTAGAGGAAGGTGAGGATTCAGGGGCCAACCCTGGGGCCCTTTTCAGAGTGTGTGTGTGTGTTGCATGTGGGTGATAAGGTTAGAAGGTAAGATAAGATAAGAATGACAACAGAGGGTGTGGTAGTTTAATTGTGTTTATCTACAGCTCCGGGGGCTGCCGTGAGAGTGTGTGAGTGTGCGAGTGTTGTTCAGGGGGGCACGTCTGTGGGTCAAGACGGCCTGGGAGTCATCTCAACTCCGTGTGACAAGAGGGAGACAGATCACCATTTAAAAGGGTCGAGGACAACACACACACACACACACACACACACACACACACACAGCGTTAGGCGGTGTTTGTTCGCATCCTGTCCCGTTCTCCTTCAATACCACATGTCACGGGCACAAGACGGACGAGATTCACCCCCAAACCAAACTCAGAATTACCCCTTTGTGCATTTTAACTCCACAGATCCAGCAATTTACCTCCCACCAGCACCAATTTATTCAGGCAATATGGGACTGCTGTAGGCGCTGACAAGCTCAAACACCATCCCTTGTCTGCTTAATAGCAAAAAAAAAAACAAAAAACACCCAGCTAATGGACAGAATGGTTTATTACCACCTCAATCATCCCTGACATGTGTATAGGTAGACTTAGGTAGGTAGTGTTACTCCCCCTTTAACGTAGCCATCTTCCAGACTGGGGCCAGGCAGGTAAGATGGTCCCCTCTAATGCAACGAATACATTACCTGTAAGCTGTTAAGGGGTCACCACCCTTAGGCGTAGATGAATGATAATGCCTTCTATTGCCTCACTTAAGTGTTCCTGTCATTTCATTTATCTGCCGTTGTTTTCTTTTCCTGTCGTGTAAAAAACATAGATAGATAGATAGATATTCCTTGAAGGCAAGCTCTGATGAAGCACGTGGTCCTTCACACGCACACACGCCACGAACGATCGATGATCAGTCTGGCGCACGGAAGTATGACGAGACAGAGGGTTGATGAGAGATCAAGATATCATCCGCGGAGATACGTGACCCCACTCCAGTGTTTGTCTCAAATACCCTACATGAACTCTGAGCACTAGTAACACACAATCACAGCAGCAGAGACACTTCATGAGCTTTGACCTGGGAGGTAAAAAGAAGTAAATGTAAAAGGCCACGTCAGCCTCACAACAATTAGTCCTCATTATTTACCAAACGTTGTTATTTCATTAATAAGTGGTAATTATTAAACAAGTCCACATTTTCTGGTTGGTTTCTTTCTTCTGATCAGGATGTCTCCCTAGACCTAAGCATTTGTTTTGTTTTTCTGCTTTCACCAAACCAAACATGAGAATGTAACTTTTAACCAGAACGGAACCTCTTTTAGCGCCGTGTTGTTGGAGACAAAGTCCAAAGTCACCTAACACATGCAGAGTCTGGGTGCTTTGGCGGTGAGAGCGTGTCTGCTGAGTTTTGTTTGTTTGACACAGAGGGATGAGAATACAATACGTTGGGTAACTAGTTAAAGTCACCTTTGATGAACAAGAACTATTGGAAACCAAGTTATCAGTGAATCCTTCAGCCGGAGCTTTTACATTCCCATAATTCTTCTCTGTACCGCTGGTTGTATAATGAAAATAAAGACTGTTTTCTATGATATATGTCATGATATACATGATCATGATTTATTAATTTAATCTAATTGAATCATTACAAATATTTAACTTATTTATTTCAATTCATGAATAGAGGGCTTTCATCAGACGAAGGACAGACGTCTGTAAAGCCCTCCACGGGTCAAATACCACCTCACCTCAGTGGATCATATCAAACATGATCGTGACAATTAGCATGCACCACGCAGCTCTTCAGAGTCTCAGCGAGGTCACATGTTGGTGCCAGGGTTTACGGAACATGTTCAACAATAATTCAGTAGAGAACCAATGGCTTTTGCCTCCTGCAGCATCGTTGCTTTCTGTCCCTCTCTGACTGAGGCTTTATTTTTAAATTCAGTAAGTCAGGTTGCAGAATCGTTCCGTTGAGTGTGACTTAACGTTCATAATAATGATGCAGTGGTTGTTATCTGATAACCACACACCACACAGTGCAGCTTACCACTTCTTGTCGTTCAGTCTTGCCCTCAGATCTGTCAGTATCCTCTCAATCTGTGTATTAGGGGTACGCCCTCACTGAAATAATAATTAGAAAAGTATCCTATTATGTTAACTGTGTTCGGACGCTGCAAAGACATGATCTTCATTGAATTTGGGAAATGAGCCAAGAGCTTTTGATGGGATAATAAAGGAAATTAAATAATTTAGCAAACGGGGCCCAGATGTTATTAAAAATATAGTCCAGTCTTAAAATAATATGACTTTTCACATTTATAATCAAGACTCCACACATGAAATCCTGCACAATTTAGTCCTTCGACGTCAATGCCCTGCCTTGAACTACCTGTCCAAGTGTTTTTATTAAGTATTTTAAGATAAAAAGAAAATAGTTTGACTGGCAGCAGACCTAGATAAGGCTGCAGGCTTGTGGTAAGAGGAGTTCATTTTACTGATGTGGTGTAGAGGTAATACCGTGAACTGGCTTTTTCATTTGTTGGGAAGATAATCTTAATCTCCACCACATCCATCTGTAGTTCAAACATCTAATTTTGGATAATAGATTGCTTGACTGGCATGCAGACTGAAACCAAGGAAGGAAAAGACTGTTCAATCCAGATATATTGATGAATGCTAGAGGTGCTGAGGCTTTCACCGGAGGAGTTTACCACCTCGGCTCACCTAAAAATGATAGATTGAACCGATGTTTTAAGCTTTCAACCATCCGAACAAACACAGAAACACACACTGGCGTTTATCCAAAATGAGTTTGGAGCTTCTTAACAAACAAAACTGTCTTGTCTGTTTGTACATTAAGCAGCGTTTGCACCATGTGGGCTGGTTGGAAATAAAGTTTTATTGTCTTTCTGGCTTCTAATCCGCTGCCGGCTCAGCTCTTCTGGGCTAGTGTGCATTTCCTGCAATTGCTGTTCCATTTACACTCTGAAAATATCTTATTCGGTACATAAACATCTTTGATATTTTGAAAAAAGGAGCATCTGATCCAGTTGAGGACTGTAGGACAGTTTTGTGTCATTCCCACATAATTAAAGATCATTATTGTTCTTGAGTTGATGTTGTCGGGAGGGACAGAATGGACATTTTATTGGTCTGCTTATCGTCCAGTTGGGTTCCAGTGTATCTTGGCTTGTATGGACAGAAGGTGGGGTGAACATCAGCGTCATGTAATCACTTGCAGGTGGGACCCTCCATGTCCGTCCCTTTCCTTTGACATCCTGCATTGTCTCAACATTTATTACTTTATAATTTACCAATTAGTCAGATCGCTCTGTCCTCACTTCCCTCTCCCGTCTTGATGCCATCACTGCGTTGCGCCAGCGGCTCAGCGCTGGACACCCCTGTGACGCGCAGTTACGTTCCACGCTATTTACATGTCTCAGCATCTGCCAGAGCACCGTCACTGACTCATTTGAAACTCTCATTCCTTCCTTTCTTCTCCTCCCTGCAATGACTGCTTACGCCAGCTTTTACTTTCTCCCCGCTCCCTTATCTCTCTCTCTCTCTCTCTCTCTCTCTCTCTCTCTCGAGCGTTCATGGCCACGTCTCATGTTGACATTTCGTGGTTGATTCTGTGAGCCCTTGCATCTTTTCAGGATCACAAAAAACGCCCACCTCCGTTTGCAGTTTTAGAATCTGATGTAAATAGGCAGGCGTACTGTTTACAGTGCTGCACAGCAAACCACAGTCTGGGGGGGGGGGGGGCTTTAGAAGCTGATCTGACAGCTCCGTGCCTTAGTTTGTCATTTTCCAGTGCTGACACTAATTCAGCATTCTGACTCGAAACACAATAATAACTGGAACAGCTCAGTCACGCATCAGGATGGCATGTAGTTAATGAAGCTCTCCCAATGAGAAGAGCTCATCCAATTGGGGACATTTAAAGCACCGACACTAGTATGCACAATAACAAAGATGCCTGTGGCTCGTCCACCATCTCAGTCACTTCTATTGCCGACATTAACTGTAGTTCAGAGGCGTGTGCCTCGTTTTGTTTGGTTGAACTGGACCCAGGAGAGTTTTTAGTGGGAAAAAAAAAAAACAAAAAACAACGTAGCTTGTAATGTGTATGTTATTGTCTGAGTTAACAGCATTTCTCTCTGTCTTTAGAGAGGACCAAACCTTGTCATCTGTGCAACCTGTGGCGATGTCATGTAAGAGGAACTGTGAGAACTTCACAGATCAGATTATGAAACAGCAGTGAGTTAATTTCAGCACAAAAGTCCAAATCATCGGGTAACATGAAAGTGCATGTTTGGTGTACAATGACAGGTAAACATAAAGCTTTCTCCACCCCCCCCCCCACCTCCCCTCCAAATTGCTGGGGCCTCAATGCAATTAATGGACTCCGCTAGACATTCTTGAGATTTACTGTGTGGCATATAAAGTCAAGAAAAGCCCCGATCACTTTACTCTGCCATTTTAATGATGCTCCCCTATAGTCGGAGCCAAGGCGCACTAATGATCAAACTGGTACTGTACATAAACACGCAAAAACCACACCACGCTGCACTTAATAATTAGCCGAGTTTCTTTGGAGGGTTTATAAAACCATGCTAAACAGATACTGTCTCCATTTCTCACGCAACAACAGGAAGCTAATTATTTCAGCATTGTGCTATGAAGAAGGCTGCAGCCTGGGTGTTCGCAGTATGGAAAGTCCTTTGATGTCACAAATCTGTCCACTCTTCAGCCTCAGACTGCTAATGATTATTTGGCTCTGGGTGGCTTAGTCATTCTTCAGCACAATAAAAACATGAGGCATCCGCGGGACAACCAGGTTTGGCACACTGTGCCAAATAAAGAATAATCAGAAAAACAGAATAATCACAATATAAAATGTTCTATATATGTAATATGATATATAACATAGTAATATATATGTTTAATATACACATCATACAGTAAACACAATATGAAATAATAATACAAACATCAAGTGCAAAAGAGTGAATGGATAAAAACAGTGAATACATAAACGACAAAATAAATACAACTAGAGTGATGAGAGGGTTAGCGTGAGTGAGCCTGTTCAAAGATGTGTTTTGAGGCGGGATTGGAAAAATGGAGAGAGTGGGAGCGTTTCCCATGACCGTCGGGAGAGAGTTTCCAGAGGAGGGGTGCTGAGCGACTGAACGCGCCTGTGCCCATGGTGGTCAGACGAGCAGGTGGTTGGGTGAATTGGGTGTGGAGGAGGAGGAGGAGGAGGTGGGACCTGAGAGTGTGAGTGTGTGTGTGTGTGTGTGGAGGAGTTCAGTGAGCTACTGAGGGACGGGGTTATTGAGGGCTTTGTAGGTGAGAATCAGGATTTTATACAGAATTATTAATGTATATTTAATATTAATATTTAATGTAAATAGTAGTAAAATACAAATTATATACTAAATACACAAATAGCTAATAAAAAAATCATCATTTAATCCTTATCATCACAGCTTTTTTTTTTTTTTTGCCGAAAACAAATTAGGCCATGTGAAGTGAAAGTGCAGCGCCCCATGCACCATTCACATGGCAAATATGTTTGGAGTGTGGCATGTTCCCACCCGGAACATTAGTGGCAACACAAGGTCTCCACATTGCACGGCGATGTTCTTTGTTAAGTGACACTTAAAGCAGGTCTGTGAGACTGTCAGAGCTACTCGAGAGTCAAGCACCAACACGCATTTCACACAACTGCTCAAAATACCCCGGGCAGGTTTGACAGAGGTCACCCCCGCAGCGATTACACATGTACAGGGCAGCACATGAGATAACGCGGTGAAGTAACAACCTAGTTTTGTGTATGGGTTTGAACAGTGCTGAAAGTGGGAAAAGAGTGCTGTTATGGTCGGTAGCAAATGTATGTACTTAAGCAGTTGTATGTGTGTGTTTAATCAAAATATTACTACTCTCATATGTTCCCTGCACACCCAGTTAACTCCGGGGGGGCGTTCCAGAATGCAGATTTACTGGAAGTCCTCAGTTTGTTCATCCGAGAATGAATAATAACTGCGGATTTTCGATTATATTTTCATGCAAACAGATAGAAATCAATCCAAATGTCTTTAGAGTTTTGTATGTTTGAAGTCAGTTTATCAGTAACTTCTGCAGCGTTTTATTCATCTCAGGAAGGATTTTTACTGAACCTTCTTTCTGGAAGGAGCCCCAAACACCGACCTCAGAGAGTTTCCGACTCTATTTGCATTCACGTGATTTTTTTTGTTTTTGTTTTTGTTATGTGATGTACGCTGTCAGTGAGTGTGTTGTGGGAATTGTTAGCTCATGGTTTTGGGAATTGTCACTGGGAGATAACTGTGTTCTTTGGTAGCCAGATGTTGTTAATGTGGATGTTTTTGGATTCGTTGCATGTGTGTCGTGTTTGTGTCAGACCGGCGTCGCAAATGATGAACTGCCTGCAGGTCGTCCGAAAACAGCGACTGAGACATTGTCATGCTCGCTCTGCCTGTTTCGCGCAAATAAATGAAACACAAACTCACTGTTAGAGAGTTGTTACTTCTTTGCCTAAATACTAGGTAGCAGTGGTATGCTAGACAACAAAATAGAGAAGCTCTGGTACCCGTGTGCACCGTCACACCTCAAGCACTGGTTGAAAAGCTTTACAGCTCATCATAGAAACGCTCAGAGAGTTTCCTTAGCTGCTGAGAGACAGGCTCATTGGTTGATGGCAGCGTTTTGAAGTGCGACTAAAAATTCATAATTTGTGTGGTGAGTTTAAAGTGGCTTTGTCTCACAGTAGCCAGTGGCTGTCATGTCGTAAAAAAAAAAATCCAGTTTTTCTAGAGTCATTCAGCGGCTTTTGTACTGTACCAGCTGCAGGCGAGTGGACTGTTGCTTTCTAAGCTTGCTGTCAGCCTCTCAATTGAATTAGTCTAATGTTTTATCCCTCTCTGCTCCCTGCTTGTAATGAAATTAATGCCACTTTAATTTGCATCACCCTCTTGTTAAGTCTGGGGTTGCAGAATGAATGTGGCATTGTTTGACTGCAGGACAGGTTGGAGAAAAACAACACCGGGGTTTGAAGAACCGGTGTGAGTGTGAGCCTTCACAGACTAGGAAATGGGTCTAATAAAATGTCTTTCAGGGATGCTGTAATTGCTTGAGAAGTGTTCATAATTCGTTTCATTTCTTCCCAGTTTCATCATAAGTCCATGAATTGAGATTACCAGAGGAATTGGACCAAGTTGTGAACTTCTTTGAAAGTGAATGAACTGCCCCGACTCAACGCCAGGTGATTCAGTGAACCGCCGTTTGAGAATCGATGCGACATCCTCCCTCCGTTCAGCCTCACAAAAGGCTGAAAGCCATCGATTGCCCCGCTCGCGTCCATCGCTGCATCACTCTTTCAGCGCACACGGGGAAATATGTATTTCACTGCGAAATGAGCAGAGCTTTGGCTCTCCATGCCGACAACCAATCAATTCCGCTAATGACCGCTGTCATCAGCTGGACGAGATGCTCGATAAAGTGAAGGAGATAAACTATACATGTGGATGTGGCAGCTGCAGCTCTGAACGTTTTATGAGAGAATTAATTGGCA
>NW_027613878.1:0-32513 GCF_965212315.1 Lampetra planeri
GTCTCTACTTAGTGCTCTGTTGTATGGCAAACCACGTTTCCCATAAGTCACCCTCCTGGAATGCAGCGCGGCTGAGATGCCAGGCAGCAAATAATAAGCAGCTATATTTTATGAGTGGAAAGGATGGTGTGCACAGACTGACAGAAGGAGAGATGTGGTCAGAGGTGAGATGTGCAAAGGGAAAACGGAAAGTAACCTCGGAAATAAAATCACTCTCCTTTAGTATTTGAGCAACCTTCGTGTCTGCTCCCAGAACCATTTGTCACCGTGTATATGTCAGAATCCAATGGAAGGTGAGCAGGTATCAAAGCATAAACAGGTGTGTTGAAGCTCGATGGATTGGTGTTGGTTTCAGCTCAGATGGCCACATCGCCCTGATCCGGTCACGCATTGTTTCCAGTCCTCTGACCTGCTCACCCTGGCACTTGTTTAAATGTCAGAGCAGCGGCTTATCACCGCGGTGCCGCCATCGCACACCTCGCACCTCGCTCCTTCTCCAGCTCCACACCTCCTCCTCCTCCTCGTGTTCAGTGTGTTTACTTCAGCTCGGTGAGTCTGCAGCAAAACAACGCATGAAAAGCAAGATTCAGCTGAGGTCAGTCAACCCAAGGATGATGGCATTAGATGAATATATAGAATAAGTACCTGTACATGTTTTTATATAGTACAGTTATATTGTAATGTGTATGTGCTGGTTTTAATTTGTCCCCCAATGCACTATGACTCCCTGTCAGTCTAATAAGTATTAGTAAGTATCCCTGCTAGAACACTGTTGTTATTTGGCTCATAACAAACTTCGACAGTTTCCAAATCCTGTGCGTGTTCTTGTAAAGCTGGCAGTGATTTAGCGTCTGATTTGCCGTCAGTTTGACAGATTGTCATGTGCAAACTTCTCCTGTGGATTATTGCGTCGTGATGAAAAATGAAATACCTCTTTTGAAGCATCAAATCCATCGGAAATGGCAGCCACAAATATTGTTTCAAGCCGAACATGGAGCTCCCATGACGATCAGTTGACAAAGAAAACGATTTGTATCCTGCTCAGCCTCAGTTTGTGTGTGTGTGTGTGTGTGTGTGTTTGCTTGTGGAGTGTGAACTGACAGCCAGAGAAGTCCACTTGTGGTTGGATTACGAATGATGCATGTTAACAAACAGCCCTGAAGCACACAGCCTTGTACTCTTGTGCTTGTTCGGATGTGTGTGTGTGTGTGTGTGTGTGTGTGTGTGTGCATGGTGGAGGATACGTTTTGGACATGTTGTTTACTGAAACCTACAACACATGTAGCATGTGTTCTACATATATTTAACTGACCTACAGTTCGGCATTGGTCTGTGTCAATTTAAACCAATGCATCTACAGAGAATCAGTACAAAAAAAAAAAAAGTGGTGGGTACAAAATGGATCTTGAGTCAAAAGTGGTGGCACATGATGTTTAGAGACAGCTACACAGATGCACCTCCACACAATGTATGATACTAAATCTAGAAATTCATTATTCTTCCAGTTCACATTTTCACGCGTCTCTGCAGTGTTTTGTTTCCGTATCGTGTATGGAAACATGATGTGTGCGAAGGAATTGTGAGCGTAGGAGGGGAACCTGTGTTTTCAACAAACGGCGATGACACGAGCTGTACTCACGGGTCAGGTGTTCAGAAAATGCAAGCGCATCACGGCGCATCCAAACATAAAACAACAAAGGTGTGTGGCCCACACACACACACACACACACACACACCAACATAGCATACATCCATCTGTCCGCAGACGCACTCTCAGGAGACAAGAGTGTTGTAAGCCCTGTTTCAAGTGCTACATCACAAAAAATACGCACTAAAACCATGTAATACGGGTCTCCCACACACGCACACACACAAAGACTATCCGTAGCCCCGCACACACCTGCCTCATCCATCTGCCTGAGGTGTTGGGATCCTGCAGCAGCACTGGTCATGCAGCGGATCCATCAATCCTCCTCCTAACATCACAGCATGTGCGTCCTCCTGTCTGCCTGCTCTCCTCCACCACACAGACCTTCCCAATGAGCCTCTCTGTCTTCCAAGCGCTGACTCACTCCCTCGCTCACTACCTTGCTCTATGACACACACACACACACACACACACACACACACACACACACACCAATTCAGGAACACACAAGCATTTGTAGTCTTGCAAGGGAACAAAAACACACACATTCAAAAGGCACATGCTGATAAACACACACAAATGCTCTGGATGGAGCCCAGTTCAGAGACAAATGGGACACAGGAAGTTGTGAAAAGGCTTTCGAACAGCTCTTCATGTCTCTCCCTCGTTCTCATGCTCCTCCACATTCACACATCATCTCTCCTTCCTCCCTGTCTCTCCCTGTCATAGTCATTCTGTACATCTGCACTTCCGTGAACTTCAGTGAAATACAACAGAGGTTTGGGGGTTTGCGTACATGCAGTGGGACTAAAAAGTAATATATCACGAGAACCCCAAACCGCTCATTTGCCGTCTGTGCCCACAAGCACATTTCAAACGGCGGCGGCGACATTTGAAATAAAGCAGGGCTGACCAAATAGAGACGTTTTATTTCTACTGCCAAAGCCCGAAGGCAGAGGAAATGACCTCAGCCCCTTCGAGGACCTCTGCTTCCTCCTCCTCCACTGGGAGATAAGGCCTCGCAGAGATTCACTGGCCTGACTGGCGCTCTGCCACAGCAGCCCACCGCACAGAATTGTGGGAGACGGATGAGATGTGGAGATAAGTCCATGTGTGCTGTGTGTGTGCTGCAGTTCTCTGTCGTCGCCCTCCAACCGGCCGTCCACATTAAAAGTTACAACCACATCTCATTAACTCGCAGTACTCGGGTGAGTCGACATGAAACATGATGAGTCAGAATTTGGTGCAAATTCAGATCATGCAATGTAAAGATTAAAGCCACATATGCATTTGATAGAATGTTAAATGAATCCCTGCTGGGCTCGATCTGCAGCCTCCGTGCGGTGCAGTTTAAGGGCACATCAGACGCTCGGCCATTACAATGTGAAGCATCCGTACTCTTCCCACAAAATCCATCTTAACGGAGAAATATAGGCAATGTTACATTCTGTAAAAACAGATTTATTGCCGCATCAGTGACTTAGTGGTATATCGCATGACTGTGAGCATAAGGGCTATTGATGAATGAGGTGATACTCTCCAAAAGGGCCTGTTTTTCATTGTCGTTGCGTGGCTGTGTATGTGGTACTGGCTAGCGGTGTGTGTGTGTGTGTTGCATATGTTATTGGTTTCTCATTAGAGGGCTGAGATATAAACATTTGTCTATGTTGTACACAGCACCGGTGCAATTACGGATTCTCTTTGCTGCCCCCTCTGCCCTTTGAAAGTGAATTATGTGCTGATCAGAATCTCGACTGAAGTGCGGCCAGCGGCGGACCTTTTCCAAATGTCTAGAAACAAATAATAATATGTTCTATTTGTCAGGCTTTTTTTTTTTTTAATCATTCCAGGTCATTCCAACAGTAGTAGTGATTCAACAACAAAAACATTCCGGAAAGACCCAAGATGGGCTGAAGGAGAGAGGCAGATGAAGCTTGTGCCGTTTCCTGCTTGGAGCGCATATTAATGACTGTAATTGGCAATAGCTGAGGGATAATCACATTGATTTGGACAGATTCAGCATGCAGAACCTTAGTGGATAACACCCGCAGCCTTTGTTAGCACTCCCTTACCACACACACACACACACACACACACACACACACACACACAGAAATCTCTCTCTCTCAATCCTCCATCCCTCAAACTCCATTCCAGTAATTTCCAAGTTGGCTGTCCACCAAGTAGGCGTCGGCCAAGTTTGTCATAAATAGAAGCAGCCGGGCCATCAGTGCTGCATTCCTTGAGCTCTGACCTTTTGTACCCCCCTGCACTTCCTGTTCTGTTTATGTGTGCATGTTTGTGTGTAAATGTATTTCCAATTGTGTGTGTGCGGCTTAGGTCAGGTGGGCTGAGATGCAGTAGGAACACATCTAAATAGACTTTGGTTTCCAGAAACATTTCTGTCATGCAGATCAGTTACAAATTTGAGGACTTTGTTTCTTTTGTGAAAAGAAAAAAAAATGCTCCTATTGTCGCTCCTGTGAGTCTTTTCTCATTTCATGACATGGAGGCTGAGTGGGCAAGTAAACCTGGATGGCAGGGTAAGCACAGAAAAATATGGCCTTTCTGTGACCTGGCTAGGCCCCGCCCCCTGGCTAATGACCATCATGTTGATTAGGTCAGGAAGGCATGGACCATCAACCACCTACTGCAGCGATGAGAGAAGGACTGGATGAGTGACAAACAGATGCCAGACTAAAGAAACAGGCTGCAGATTTGTTCAGAGGATTGGGACAATTTGTCTTTGTCTGATTTTAATATTTGTCATTACCTGGAGATTTTCTGAATTTTCCACTGGCCTTTGATTTCCATTGATCCAGCTTTGTTCAAATATTTAGCCGGTCCTCTGGTCTCGCTGGCGGTGTTTTCAGGCCTCGCACCTGACATGCTTACATTTATTATTACAGGCTGTCACTCACACGGTGGCACAGCAGAGTGAATGCTAAAGTTAGTGACTACAGCTGGCGTGAAGGTGGAGTTGATATTTTCAGGCACTTTATAGGTGAAGTGAAAGAGAGGTGTGGAAAATAGGACTGCACCTGCTCTTTGTGTAGGAAAAATAAATCTGTGCGTGCAGATTGTGGCATTTTTACATCTAGGGACCTTAATGAGGAGCAATTCAGGGTTGTTTGACATTTGAACTGAACATGCTAGTACGAAAGTTCATGGACACTTGTATTAACGTGTTTCGTGTGTGTGTGTGTGTGCATGCTGGCATTTACCAGTTTGAGTTTGCATGTACTTGTGTGTGCAAGTACATGCAAGTGCATGTGTGCAAGTACTTATTGTAAGTGAATTCACATGCTGCTGCTGTGTGTGTGTGTGTGTGTGTATCCGTGTGGGGGGTTTGTATAGACACTCTGCTTTTTGCCACAGGTCCCATTTTAACAACCTCTTGACAAGTAATTAACACCCTTCAGGTCTGCAACCATTGTCGAGGGCTCTTCACATGTTGCACCAAACGCACCAGGGATTCACTTTTAAGCTATCAAGCTGATGTAGCTACAAGACGGTTGGCCGTCACAGCGTTTGTAGATTTGAATGAAGAACATTTTTGCATAGTCGATTTTTGTATGAAGCAATTGTGTAGATGTGTGAAGACTTATGTATTTTAATGTCTCTGCGAACGACAGCCCTGCTCAGAGGTAATACTGAAACCAGACTTCATTTACCTTTATATCCATTTGACACCACAGTTTGAACTGTATAATAATTGTATGCCTCAATAATGTCTCAACTATCCTGCTGCATCTCGAGCTGAAGCCATATGGTGTTGTGCTATAAGCTAATGAGTGTGGTTGAATGGATTCATTACAAACTACTGGAAAGAAAGAAGAGGAGGAATTAAATGGAAAGGGAAAAAAATCATGTGCCAGGAAGGATTATTGTAGGTTCAAATATTTGATGCAGAGCCGAAACTAAACTGGAATAATTGTACCCATGACAGGCTTTATGGTATTTGACTGTAAATCATATATTTTATCGTGTATAAAGCTTTTCCAAAACAACAATTTCTTCTGAAATATAGTGAAGTGAATGCATAAATATGAAGTAGCAGATACTGTTACTTCATATTTATAAATATTCAGAGTGATAGCTGGACAGTTCCTCAGTCACATAGACTGTGTAAAAGGCCTGGAGTATGTCAGTGCACCGAAATGCCACTTTTCTATAACACAGTTCCATCTCGACTTTACTACCAAACGTGTCCTTTTCCATTACAATTCACGACCTACTCAATGTGAGTGCTGACATCACAGCAAAGCCTGCGCTTAACTGCCATGAAGGCATTTGGTGCGCGACACAAACACACAAACAATGTAGGACATGGAGGCGACGGTGAACATGCTGCTCAGTTTCTGGCTTTTTGTCACAGACAAAGCAGAGAAGACAGATGGAGCAGGATCCGATCGCAGAGAGGACCACGGTGTATTTGTAGCGCACGAGAGCCATGTTGAAATGATCATGAGGTGAGGCATAAAGAATAGTCGCTGTATCACTAGAACTTGGGATGTCGCTCTCTCTTTAGTGGCCGATCAGAGATGTCAGGTTTTAGTTTCGGCTCAGCTGGCTTGGGACCTTGCTAGAGGATGTACCAGGTACCAGGTACTATCCCAAATGGAAACACAAAAAAGTCTGATCTGAATCAGATATTATTCTATTAACATATTAATATTAATCTATCTGATTAGGCTGTCAACACAGTTATGTATCGTGTCTTGCTGGCGTCACAGTCATGAACATGAAACACGGTCACCGCTCATGTCACTGCAAGGTTTGTGCAAGGTTCTTTTACAGAAGTCATCTATAACACTTAAACTGATATTGGATGAGTTATTCTTTTTCAACCTCCCATTACATTTGTCTTCAGCACAGTGAGCTGCCAGTGTCCCACTCTGCCCTCGGCGCTGGCACTTTGCCCTTTGCAGGTCCACACAGCAGTTCTGTGACAAGGACACTCCCAGGACAAGAAATACAATAGAGCCAATAGGTTGTCCGCTTCAACCTTACATCAGTGCCTTCGCGATAAATCGGTGTTGCATGGTTGATGTGATAATTGGTTGTTTCGCTATCACCTTGCCCGTGTCCAATGTGATTTTCCAACAGATTTTGTTGTAGTTAATCACAAGCCAAGCAGGACTGTAAAATCCAGTTTATGTTCTATATACTTATAGGTCAAATGGTATCTTCATGATTTTGACCACTTTGTTTAAATCAAGTTACAAAGGATCATGGAAAGATTATAATACCCAAGTGGTTGATATCAAAATACCAGAAAAAACTGAGCTCAGATTTACGGGAAAGTAACGAGTCTCTTGAATCTAGCAGTACCTGAGCCACTTTCCTTGGCTGAAAGACAATGAGAATATTAATAATAACAAGATGGTGTGTCTTTGGATCTCTACAGGTTAAAAACTGTGTGTTTATATATAAATATAATTTATATTAATCTATAAAGTCTTACTGATGCACATTATAACATTATAATAGTATGTGCATTGCTGGTTTTGCATCTGTGGTCTACTTTGAATGAGTGACAGCTTTATGAGCCTCTCAGGTTCACTCATATGCCCACACATGCATCAAAAGTCGGAGGTCACGCATTAGCATTTGCACACACCCGTTAAACAAACACACGTTCATTCACAAACTACCGTGCAGTCAGCGGCTTGTGGCGCAAGGTAAATGGAGTAGGACGAGGAATGCAGCCCCACTGAGGATGCTCCTCTCTGGGGTTTGGAGTGGGACCAAGGCCGCTTGGTCACAGTTAGTCATGGATGCCACCTCACTATGTAAGACAACCGCACCCCCCGCTGTGTTTGCAGAGCTCACCACAGCCTTCCTAAACCTGCCATCAGTGGGGAGGAAATTTATGTAAAATGCCAAACAAAACATGAAATGTCTCATAAATAATCGCCTATTTTAACTTTGACTTTAATAATAACTTGATATATCAACTTTCTAAAATTACTAAGTCACAGGTACCTGTCGATATTTGTCTTTTCTTTCTCCTCTTGCGGGTACATTTCCCCATGAGCTTACGCAAAGCCGATACGTAGCCGCAGCGTGGGGTTAGAAGGAAACGCATATTGTACGAAGGAATGTGACGCTGCACTGCAGCTGCGCCATGAATCATAAGAAGCATATTATGGCCATTGTCATGCATATTTGTCCATGGAGTGTCCCATCTATCTCCTCTATTAACCATAATTACATTAATACATGCGAAGTGAGAATCACTGATGTATGTGCAACCACGATGATAAATCAGCGGAGTGCAACAGCAGATTCACATTCACCACTTGATGACTCACAAGGTCGTCAACAATTACACTGTTTGCCCCATACACCATTGTAACGCTCTGTGACTTGTCGTTGATTCATTATTCATACTTAGGACATTATTATTCCCTTGTATGCAAAGCAAAATGGGATCATTAGTGCTGAATATGAGAATGTGAAAAATGGAAATATTGGGGTGAAATAGTGGTGGATATAGAGAGTAGGAAACCCCAAACAATCCCGACTATTAGCAGATAAAGAATGGTAATTTCCCCAGAAGTAATTAGGATTAGCATAATTTGGCGGTGAATGCATGAATGATGCATGGATGATTGATACGTCGATACAAGCGCTGTAATGAGTCCCTTATCTTCACTCGCCGCTGAAGACTTTTGTGTGAACGTAGCCCGAGGTGGCATCTCCGATAGTTGTAGACCTCCGCAGGGAGCTGTGAGGAGCCTCACACACACAAACACACAAGTTACTTGGGATCCTCAGTGTTGCAGCAGTGATAGCAGCACACCATCCTGTAGTAACTGCCTGAAGACGGACCTTTTTATCTTGACAGTTTCCCTGTTCGAGCCCGACCAGGAAATATGATATGGCAGCTCATGTTCTCTTTATTCCTTTCAGGAAGCCTGTCTGTAAATAAAACTGTGTGCTTTTATTTCGGTGTCATCCCTTCCGCGTGTCTGTGTGAATGTGTTTGAGCAGCTGTGCCTGTGCGTAGGAGCGTTATCACCACGCATGTAGTCAGTCACTTTTAGGTGACAGCTTTCGATCGGATGTTTGTGCTGTTGCAGAGGTTCCCAAGTAACAAGCACCCCCCCACCGCGTCCCACTTGTACTGGTAACAGGAGAGTACCCGCAGCGAAAACAGTCACGGTACAGTCTGCACTTGGCGTCAGAAAAGCATTCTTCAAGTGAAATGTGGGGGGTGTTTTGTTTGAGTGTGTGAAAATTGATGTTCTAAATCGACTGTAACTTTCCTTTATCACCCTGGTGCTTCTGTGCAGCTCAATCAAATGGTCTTGTTTTGTTTCTCACTAACTAACCAAGGATCAGTATAACTGTTGAATGCACTAAAACATACACACATCATCAAATGCTGATCGAGAAAAGAAAAATTAAGCTAAAAAAAAAAGTCGAAAGATCGGGATTGCCCCCTACTGTTTGATTGGTGCATCAACACTCGCGCTTCAGTCCAAGTTATCAGATGGGACGAAAAGTAAATTTTTTTTATAGTACTTTTTTCCCCCGTCACAGATTGTTTCTGTCCCTTTCTTAGGATGGGAAAACTGCGTGTTCAGTTCTATATTCACAGAAATTCAATCCAAACGTCTTGAACGATTCGTTGGTTTGAACTCAATTTATCAGTTATCCTGAAATGGGGGCGTATTCCTCATTTCAGGTTTAACGAACTCAGGATTTCACACAACCTGCGAAATATTGCTGTCTCCCCAGAGGCTTTCACGGTTGTCCATTTGCAGCCTTCTCTTAAGGTAGCCAAGAAAGAATGTGATGCTACATTTCTTGTCCCATGAGTTTTACCCATATACGTATGCACTTAATTAGAATCTCGGTCTTCCTCAGTCAAGTCAAGATGAACTATTCTCCTTGATAAAAGTACAAAACAAGACTTGAGAAGTTATTATTCTCTTTTCCTACAAAACAACCCTTTAACAGTTGTAGCCTGTGGCTACACATCTAACGTTCTACATTACAGAATCATTATGCAGATAGCAGCTACAATGAGTGAGCGGGGGTGCAGCCAACTGTTTCTATTATTGGAGACGACTCGCTGTCAATTCATTCTTCTTCAGTGGAGTCATATGACCCCAAATAACCCCCTCTCCTTACTGTGCTTTTCATTTGCGCACACTCTTCCTTTCTGCCCGGCCTCCTCTTCTCCCGCCATTCAGAGGCGCCTGAATGTAGGTCAGCGTTCTCTAAAATCCTCATATGGCTAAAAGTTTGATAAGTGCACTCTAGGTGGTTGAGGGGTGAATATTAAATTTGTAATTGGGGGGGTCCCGAGCCTCACTTGAACCATTCTGATAATAAAGAGAAACAACCATCGCCCAGAGGCCCTCAGGAACATTCTATCGGTTTCTCATAATTAACTGCTCTCATACCCACTGATGAGGAAATGGTGGCATGTAGTGGTCTCTCATTAAAGGATTATTTCACCCAAATTACTTTTGTCTAATTTCTGAGTAGACAGCAATGTGTCTTACTTCAACAAATCCATTTCCCTTGAATTTGTTGAACATTGTTTATTAGAAGCACACACATATTGTAAAATAAAATACCAAATACCAATAATTTTCCAATGGGGGCAACTATATGGAGGACAAAAAGTGTCTAAATAAACTATTGGTTCATTATTTAGAATTGGAATTAAATACATACATTTTTCCATTCATGACACAGTGATCTCAAAAGACTTCTGCAAGTTCACCATCACCATCTTCAAATTAGAACTCATCTTAAAACCATCTTAGAAGAGAACTGATCCACACAAGACGCTGAGGAAACACCTTATCTCCTCTGTGGTCACTGTTCAACCTGTTCACGAGCGCCGTAGATCACCAGCAGCAGTAAAATGGAGACACTTTCGAAGGACAGACATGCTTTTAAAGAACATCTTTTTATGGTTATGGGAACCACAAACAAAAATCAATTCACTTACCTCTTCGGGGGCAGGAATCTCAGAAGGTTCTCGTAAAAACCTCTGTTTCTGTTCCTGCACACCCTCACCGTGGTCTGTCTGCCGCCAGGTTTGGATGCACAAATGCACACATAAATCACAAGTAAAGTTTTGTCATATTGTGTGAACATGACGGTTGACCTCTGGTTAGGTGCTGGAGCAAACACCAACACCATTGTAGTTTTAGGCCACCTGACTTTGGTTGTCATGGTTACAGCAATCAGACTTTCTCTGGTGTTTTGTCGAAACAGTGTGGACTTCAACTGACACTTTTTTCGCCACACATCATCGCGTCTTTCACAATGATCCTTGCACATCCAAACAGACTGAGCGTCAGTGTTTGAGCTGTCTGGGAGGGAGGTCTGACAAACACCTGAGAAAGCAGGTGTGATGTTGTAAAGAGAAGCCCCCAGCGGCTAACCACTGTGAGAAACTCTGGTGTCCCTTCTATTTGGCCTCGTATAAATAATACCGTGATTTCTAACACGATGGGGTAACCACACTGGTGAGTCCCCCCCACCACCACCTCGCACCCATTATCCTTTTCTAATTACACTTTCTTTCTGAAACGGTGGATCAGAGGGCACCATTGACTGCTTTTAATCTGCCACCAAATTTTAATTAACACAGACGTGACCCCCGTCTCCGGTACATTGCCGAGAACGTCGAGATCACAATAACTCATAAATCACAGCCACAGATTTCATTCCCTCTGCTTTCCTCTGCTGATGAATTTCCAGATGGGGGCTGTTAATGTCAGGAATATATGAGAGCGAGTGAGTGAGTGGAGGAGAGAGAGAGAGAGAGGTGGCGGGGGTGGGGGGGGGGGGGGGGGGGCGGAGAGAGAGAGAGAGATTGAGAGAATCAGGCAGAGAGAATTAAAGAAAGCCAGGAAAACGATGGACAGAGGTCAAATATTTTTTGAGAAGTATAAGTCTGTTTATGTGTGTGTGAGAGAGAGACAAATAGAGTAAATGAGAGAGAGAGAGAGTGAGAGAGAGGCAGCAGGAGCTCCGGTACACTGTCAACCTTTGAGAGATTTGTTACTGTGGAGAGGATTATGAAGGCTGTGAAATGGGGTTGTGTTAATGTGCTGCGTTTTCAGGAGCACGGCGTGGACCAGCCAGCCTCACAGCCTCTGGAAATCAAAAGCCTGAGCAACTTAAAACCGAAAGTGACTCAGTGATGTTCTGAGGAATTAATTGACACGTCTGTATGTATATGTGTGAGCGGGGTGTCTGAATGTGTAATTTCTTTAATCGTCTTCTTTTTTTTTTTCCAAAATGAAATGAATTATTCCATTTGGTGATATGAATGCATATGAGATGTCATTAAATAAACAGCGATGGGTTTTATTTGCATGTATTTTATTGCGTGTGTGTGTGTGTGTGTGTACAGTGTGCAGCTGCACATCTGCTGTGCATCAGTGCACTGTACGTGTTTATGTGTGGAGGTGGAGGTGAGCGGGGGGCAGCGGGTTTGTTATTACTAAATCGTTCACCCATGCTACTAATTAAGATGCATAGCATCCCCCGGAACGTCAGTGTCACTAATTATCAAACAATGTAGTGCTCGCTCGATATAAGAACTGGCAGCCTCTGTAGTCATGTTACCAACCTATTACTGCTACAATTACCAAGTGCCTGTCATTCTCCTTGTTTGTCATCTGCTTTCATTTTTGTCCTTTACTGACGCCAGTCGTTTTATTCCTCCCTTCTTTTCTCTCTCCAGGCTATGGCTTTGTGGATTTTGACAGCCCAGCTGCAGCACAGAAGGCTGTGTCGTCTCTCAAAGCCACTGGTGTGCAGGCACAAATGGCCAAGGTAGGAACGGACGGAAAAGTTTGCATTATTGTGTCGTCCACATACAAACTTTACTTTTCAAGAGTGATGTGGGGTTACAATGAGAAACGCTGCCGGGATGTTTTATTTGTATTTTTTTTGTGAGGCGCAGGTAGCCCAGATCGGCTCTATTTCGTCACGACACGTGGAGACGTGTAGCGTATGTGGTGGGCTACCTCAACCTCACCTCATATGCACACTCTGTATCGGCTGACCTTTGTCCTCTTATGTATATTATTGTGAGCTTAACTGTAAATGAGAACGTACTCGTGCCGACTGCAGATGCAGACACCACCCCTGGTTCATCCCCGCTGCCCTGGTATCTGTCTGCACAAAAACACTTAAACCAAACTAAATATGTTAGATTTAAAAAAAAAAAAAAAAGTGTTCTATTGATCTATAGTGATCTTCTTCTTAGCTATCCGGGCTCCTCTGGAGATGAAATATCTGCCCCTGTTATAGACTGAGGCTCAGCAGGGTCCTCTAGACGAGCATAGACGAGCATGTGCAGCTAAACCAGGCAATCTGTATATCAGCTGGTGTCAGAAAATCTCAATAGGTGAGCAAAATGTCAGCGGCATTAAAGCAATGAATATGTTGATGACTCCGAGCAATTCTCGCCTTCGAGATGGTCCGCATTTGATCCGATCCAGATACACCCGCTAACCCCCCATACACACACACGCACACAAAGCTAAAGACGCACTGATGAGATGGAGAATGGCGATGGCGCTGGCGAAGATGACAGACCTGATGATAACGATGAAGGTGGCAATTATTTTGATCAAATGGGATGAGATGTGACAGGAGGAGATGATATTCTGCGCGGTGCTCAGGTGTGCCATCTCTCAAATGCACCATTTGGTCGTTTCCTCTCCCCACTGGTGTCCTTCTTCCAATATTTATAAGAGGACCGGCTCTTGGAATACAGATAAGACGCTGTGCTCTTTGCCCGCCAGGATTTAAGCCTGAACTCTGCATCGCTCTGCGTTTCCATTCAGTATTTTCATGAGCGCTCCTTTGCTTCAAGCTGAAGAGTCGGGCCGTTTTTAGAATGTGGGCGCACTGACAAATGTAGTTTGTTTTTGAATGTTCATACAAATGATAAAACCGGTGCTCTCGGCCGCATCTCTTTGCTTTTATTACATTTGTGGGAGACGTTAGAGGTAGTTTGCTTTTACAGACTCCCCCCGAACCTCTGTGATGTCTTTACCAGGTAGCACTCTGTCAGCTCCTCGTTCTCCACCTCTCCTCTCCCTAAGCACCTTCTGTGCTGCCATTTTTGTTTTCACAAACATTTTTTTCCCCAATTCATATGCATCAGTGATGAACAGTGGGCTGCCTTTGAGGTGTTTGTGACCCCCTCTGCAATGTCACATGTCTTGTCACATGTATCCCACCCAGTAACAAACGAAAAACGGCTCCGAGCCACCGGCTTTGAGCTCATTAGGTAAAACCGTCACAGCAATAAAGTCGCACCATTTTACCTGCATTGACACGATTAAAATGCTTTTATTTCAAAAGCAGCTGCTAAGGAGGTAAGTGAGAAACCGAGGGGAAAAGTGGCGCTTGATTTCTTCTTCTCTCTCTGTCGCAACAGCCCGCTGTCTCTCTTCTCTTTGTCCCCCCTGGAATTTGAAATACCAAGGCAGCAGAGATGAAACATTGCCTTTCTTTTGTCTCGCCCTCCCCCGAGGACGGTGACAGCGAGAGGGAGGAGAGGAGCCATAATTAAGACACCTAAAGGACACTTCCCCCCTGCGCCCCTCTTCCTGTCACTCACCTCACGAGTCTCAGGAAGGAGCACTTAACATAGGTGCAAAGTGTGTGTGTAGTTGTGTCTGTGCCTGAGCTGTGTGTGTGTGTGTGTTTGTGTGTGCGTGCATACAAACCTGTGTCTTTGTGTTGATTCATATTAGATGCTAATATGATATAAACCATCATTTCCCCATATTGTCAGTATTAAACACCCACACTATACTGTATTTACCAGCACAATTTATTCAAATCAGAGGACGGTAGTTTGTAATGAAAGTTTCCCTGAGTTCGAGCCGGAAACTAACCCACTGCCTGCGGTGTTCTGAGTCAGAATAAAGGTATCACTTGTCAATACGTTTAATGAGCTGTTTGATAAAATGAAAGCGAGTTTGTGACCTTCTGCAGTGAAACGGATGGAACAACAGAGAACGTCCGTCATGGATGTTTGCAAAAATACAGACAATGGTGGCAGGAATGTTTGTGTGTGCAGTATTTTTATTGTAATGCAATAAACATGTTTGTAGAACACAAGGGAGATTGAAAGGTTAGCATTAAACACACACACACAAAATACAAAAGAAATATTGATTTGACTTTGACGTTACTTTAGGGGGTCCTTAAATGAATAAGATTAACCATAGATCATGAACAATACAAAGTAAAGTAATACAAAACACATTTCTAAACATTTACCTACTAAGACACACACACACTCCAAACAGAGCTCCTCCCCTGCCAGCTTGTAATAACCAATCAGAAAACCTTTTGTAATTAAATACATTCATGAGGAAAATAAAGAATATAAACAGGTAAAGGTAAATAGATAAAATGAACAAATACCAGAACATGTATTCTTCGTGCCATTGTGAGTGAACAGGTGCTCAGTGCGGATCAAGGGGAGTGAGACAAATTCAGTGACAGTCATGTTTTGGATTTGTCGTCAGATTTATTGCACAGGTATGTTAGAAGCATTAAAAGCTTTTTTCAAAGGTTTGTGTCGATCTAAAAAATACCGTGTCCTCCAGCTCCTTCCCTAAATCCAGAGAGAAACCTGAACCATCACAACAGAGACAGCGTCCTGTCACATATTTGCCTCTTCACACCTCTGACTGGATTCCATGTCACTTTGTTCAGGTAGCTTTCCACACTGAGGAAACTGACATGTCACGCAGACAAGGAAGATGACAGGTAAATGCAGTGCCGAGCTTTGCAGATGTAAACTTGTCAGCCAGTAGCTCGCCTCACTCTCCACAGGCTGCCATTTTCCCCTTGAGCCAATCAGACTGAATTATGGGAAGGGCGCCCTCGATTGTGGTGTCTGTGTCGGAGAGGTAATTCCAGCTGACAGCTGCTTGCTTTCAGACAACAGCCAGTCTTTATGGAAATCATCCCCATTCTGGCTGCAGTCGGCTTCTGCTGATAAATGTCCCGATGAAAACAAAGCTGTGATTTTCTACTCACTTTTTTTTCGGCGCCGCTTTCTTCCTTCAAAGTGGGGACAACCTACAATTACCAATGCAAGTCGAACATCCTGTGGAGTCAGTCGTCACCCTGCTTCCAAAATAAATGTGGATTTGTGCTTGTTTAATTTGTTTATCCTTCGAAAAGTCCAGTGAATCTCCTGTTATTGACCTAAATGTTTTAAACTATATTGTCCCAGAAATAACAGGAAACCAAACTGACGGTGTCAAACGTTCATAGCTGCATAGCTGACATCCAATAACTAACATTTAAAAGGTTCTGAGGAGCTTCAGGAAAACAGAAACACCCTGCTTGCCCTTCACTTCAAGTTACAGTGGAGAAATTATGCTAAAAGTGTCATGAGAGCGCCTCCATGAAGTGAATCCCAAATGTTTATGATAACACACACTGGCACTGGCCCATCAAGCTCGAGTCGCATGCGTCCTTTTTTTATTAGTGTGAAATGAAGCAGCGTGTTCAGTCCTCTTGCTCCCTCCTCCATTTATTCTATGGGCTCTGGTTTTGCAGTCGTCTTATTGTCCTTTAGAGGTGATTCCTCCGACGTCTTAGCGCTGTGGCCCCACGGTTCGTCTCGGGACAGGGTGACCTCCGGCTGATAATCACAAGGATGGTTGACGGTGCCGTTGCAGCTGATTGCTGACAACAGCTGGTGTAGCGACTCCTGCTTTTCCGCCGAGTGGGGCTTAAATATGAAGAGAAGGGGGTACAGTGTACTGCGAATACAGCACTCGTGCCCACTCAGCAGTCAGCCAGCTTACCCTCACACCTCCACGGCCAGCCATGACAGTTCACAAAACGTAAGGTGTCAAAGTGACCGGACCTGTACCCCCCAACGTCCAAAAGGCCGTAGTTTTCAACCACATGTTTGTCTACCCAACTCTGCTTGGCTCTATTTTGTATCAGTCACAGCCTTCTGTTTTACCTACTGAAGCAATTATGTGTATCACAAAGCACAAATTTTCATTTCACTTATTTACAACATTTAACGATTGTTCATCATTTAAGAAAAAATAGGGTTATTATTTTTTAACCTTTTAATCAAATGCGTCATGGCCAAAGTGCCGACAAAGCGTTAACATTGTGAAGATTTACTTTGGCATCAGAAACACATCAGCTCAGATGAGCTGATGCAATTTCTCCTCTCCATGATTATTTGTCTCTGTTTTTGAGAAACTATATGTATGATTGAAATGGAGCCAGATGCTGCTTTGTCTTTGTTCATTTCTTCACTTTTGCATTTAAATCCATCTCCCTGTCGCTCTGTTTACCTGCCTGGTTTGTACCACGACACACCTTGTGTTCATCACATAATGTATGATCTGAGTCTGTCCTTGCATCAACAGCAATACTTGTACTTGTTGAAAACTCGATGCGCTATGTCACTCGTGGAACAATTCAAAGAATTCTCACTGATGATCATGTATCCCGCCTTTTAATGATACATCGATAATATTTAGTGCATGTGACAACAGGCTTGTGTTTGAAGAAATGTTGACGCTCGTGGAAATGTGTGCTATCCACTGAGATAATTGGACTTATAAAAAGAAGCAATCAACAGCCAGTGTCATTCTGTGCTGTGTAGTAAGCCGTGGTGTGTCTCAGTGCCCTCCCTGCTCCTCTCGTGGAAAATAGTTTTGAAGGACAAAGCCAGTGAGAGTGAGACAGGCCATCTGACAAGCACCAGCTCTGATAGGACCTCCACTGGCTTCCTCTGTCTCTGCCATCTAATTAAACCTCAATCATCCACGGGAGCGCTGCGTGCGGTAAATTATTTCACTAAGCAGTGCGGAGACGTGCCGACTCAGGAGAGTGAGTGAGAGTGAGGGCACATAGACGTAAAAATCAGTGCAGGACCGGAGTGAAACGAAGATGAAGCACAAAAAAAGTGAGATAAATGAGGCTTAAAGGGAGAGAGAGGGCCGAGGAGGTGCTGTCGGTGGTCGTTGTGGAGCACATGAAACACAAATGAGCCTTAATCAGTAGATTGTGAAATGTTACAGCCTGTTTTTGGGGTTGTTTACCGAAAAAATTTGCTCCAGAAGAGCCTGTATCGACAGAAATACAGGACAGTGACAGCCTGTGTTCTCAGTATGTTCATTGGTGCCTTGCTAGCTTTGAAGCAAACACAAATATGGCTTTTTCAAGCTTGGTAATGGCCACAGTGTGCAGTTATTAGAATCCCTTTGATGTGGCAACTGTGCCAACCTGCTCGCCGTCTCTGTGAATTGATCTGGTTCAATTAGCGGGCCCGCAGAGACAGCGTTCAAAGGACGGGGCCTCCATACTCAGCAGCGACACACACAGACCAGGTGAAACGCTTTGCATTCATTTGCTCTGCTGGCCCTGAGAAGACAACTCGTGAGTAGATGGGAAGTGAGTAGTGGAAAACCGACAGCGCAGCTCCGAGTGTGAAGGAAAGGCTCGGGGAATTCAACCGGTACAAGTTAATGGGACTGTCCTTTGCATTCATTCGTCTTTTCCTGCTCACTCCGGTTACGGGTCGCGGTTTGTGCTGGAGCCGATCCAACCGTCAACGGTCGAACAGCCTCCTACCTGCTGCCTCACACAGGCAGTGATGTTTGTGATCTTCCTGTGCGTCTAAGCTTAATGTACAACACTGTCGATGTACATAAAAAGAAAGCACTTTCATTGAATTGCTGGAAATAGTACTACAAGGCAGTTTATTGCGATCCTCCAGAGAACTGTAATTTTACCTTGACGGGTGCTTATGAAACCTGGTTCTTCCTGCTGCCTGGGTTTGTCCCGCGACATGTAAAGAAAAAAACGTGCCTATTTCTCCTTAACCCAGTGAACGTAGGAACAAAACTACTGCGTTTATGATCGCTGCTTTCTGGAGAGTAAATGACATTGAATGAAAAGGAGGGTGATTGTCGAGGCTCATATGAGAAGCAGCGTGTCCACGGCATCAGAACACCGCTTGGCGATCAACAAATTACAGCTAAAGTACACAGCTACACACGGCAGCCCCTCCATGTTCTGTAGTTTAAGTTTACAAAAGACGGTAGTCAGCAGCTAGTCATGAATATGTTATTGCAGTTCATTTCATGAAAACACAAACATTACACACATACACACACACTGTAACCTGTTAATTAAGTGTTCGTGTTACACACACACACACACAAACAGACATGCAGTGATACTATATTAAAACACTGATTTGACTCCCTGGGAACATCGATATGATTCATGAAACAGCAGCATCACTCCACATGTCGCTTTAAATGTCACATCCACTTGTTTGTGGGAGTTCACAGTTCTGTCGTTCTCGGCGATACTCATATTACCCATGTTATTACCTACAACATGTATCTTTAACCCTTTTTAGGGAATGCATTGACATTCTTCAAAAATAGACAGTTTTTCTTTTCTTCTTTTTAAGTTGATGTTTTTGTCATAAATCACAGTCAATTACACCCTGTTACCATATAGTCCCTTAGTATACATAGTATGTCGTAAGTATCATAATGAAATAAATGTATAGATAGCGAGATCTTACTTTGTCTTAACTCAGGTGTTCATCTCTCATTATGACTCTTCCCTCCTTCCCGTTACAGCTGCACCCTCTCTCTCTTCGTCTCATCCTTACTGTGTCTGTGGCCGACATGCCATGTTAAATTACACTGACTGTTTCCATTTCCCGTTGCTTCAATCATATGTGAGAGGTCGGCAGGAAGACTGAGCAGCAGGTCCAGGCAGAGCAGAGCGTTCCAGATCAGAGGCTGAGGACTCTGTCCTGCTGAGGGCTGATGAACGGGCTCTCTGACACCAGCACGGTCCCTCATTCCGCCTAATGAGGACGAGCAAAGTCAGAGTAACGGCTCCCTTTCATCCTTTTCAACTCAAACGCCACTGACACCAGTTGTTGTGTGCAAGTGTGGGCTTTTCCAAGCAGTAATGACAGGATGAGATGGAAATACAGACTTAAAGGTTCATCTCAAACACTCCAAAGCGTTCTCTTCCATATGATGTGCATGCTCTCATCTCACACGCATCTTTTATCATGTGTCACAGATAATGAGAGGCAAATCTCCTCTGACCTTTCATGCATAGCTTAGAAACATAGGAGGGATCACTTTCTTGTCTTGGAGCTTAAAAAAGTCAAGGTCAGGTGTAATTTACAGATGCTCGGAGAGGTCCAGGACCTTAAGACGTCAGCACATTCCCCGCAGCATCGTTAGCATCCAGCAGGGAAAGAAGCTGGCGGAGGTTGTTTTCAAATGTTCTCTCATTCCTGTTGTGCTGCACAGCGGATTGCATTTCATTCAGCAGTTCATTCCAGAGCATTGACTCTGGAAAATGTCAGTTTTTCTACATTTTATTTTCTGTCCCCATCATCTCGTTTGTGTCTCCACACTGTCGATATTTTGTCTGCGAGTGTCATGATATCGTCTGCGTTCGCATGGTGGCTTTTGTGCTGCCTCTCTCATCCTTCCTTCTCTCTGGCTGCCCTTTTACCACCGTTTGTCTTTGTTATGTCTGCCGCTGTGCCACAACCCCTCAACTTTATCCGTAAACGCCGTGACTCCGCCCCGTCATCTTACTGTAACGTTCAGTGTTTGGGCCCCAGTGCTTGTTTGTTTTGTGGTGCTCCCCCTCTGATATCACCACGTGTCTGTGGCGTTATCTCTGTATTCTTGGTGCCATCTTAGTGTTGCCTCAGTGTTCCACGGGGTTATCTTGCTGCCATCTTGAGTGTAATCTGTACATTATCTTTCGGGTTGTCCGGGCCATGTTGTCCCTCACGTTATCGTACACCACAATCTAAGTGATGACCTTTCTTTCCTGCAGTCTCTTAAAAGGCTGTCAGGGATGTGTGCATTTCAAATTCTTATTTCTGGATGCTGAATTTCAAAAAATCTTGACATAGTTATAAGTAACATGCTCTTTAGACTGTTTGTAATCCCCCTAACGTTCTCTTATATGTGCGCTTTTGCAAATTCTCTTTTTGCAAGCAACTGACATGGGCAAGCCTCCATCACTGCTTTTTTACCTGGCTGCAAGTCAGTGTTGATGCGTTAGATTCCGAGCATGGTATGAGTCATAGCAGATGGCTGGCCGCTTTCAGAGGAGCAGGCCTGACGCAGAAAGTTAATACTGAGAATGTCGGACAAGATAGAAAAGGGAAGAAAACGAGGGATGTGATTACCATCACACCATCAGCTCAGAAGAGGGAGCATCCATCCGCATCCTTCTCTCGACTTGCTGTGTGACATAGATACAAAATGTCTCCTAGGCTAATTTGCCGAGCGGCACACACTCTTCACAGATTCATTTTGAAGTCAGCAGTCAAACAGAATCAGCCCCGTTGCCTCTGTGTAGTGGAATAAGACTGGAAACCCCCTTAAATATGTCTCCAGGCTATTTGCACATCCGTTGATCTGCTCTTCCTCCCCTTTGCTCCATATGTGCAACATATTTTAGACAGCAAAGTTTACATCCTCCTCTGGTGTTTCATACAGTTCCGTCACCAGATATCCAAACACAGACTCTGGCCTCGTCATTCTCAGGTCAAACCACAGATTTGTACGTCACATGTTTTCATTGGAGTGCTGGCTCACACTGCAGCACAGAGTTTGTTTTCTCTTCTTAAACAGCGTCTGTACACTTCATAACTGTCATAAAACAGAATAGATAGCCTGGACAAACTAACTGGTGGGAGGCACTGCCATCTTGAATAATGATCAGCCTCTTTGAAACCTTTCTGTGAGATAGAGTTACATACAGAGATGTTTGGTTTTGGTTCTTTGGACAGACTGACCTATTTTAAATCTGTTTGTACATCTACAGACAAAAGATTGTGTATAAATAACTCATGATTTATTATGTAATTTGGGCCGATAGAGACACTTGCTCTTTTGGCTGCGTACGCTGAAACAACAAACTTATTGTGGGTTTATACTCCACTGAGCTGGTTGTGTTGAAATGAATGGAGACCCATCATCTGCAGGGTGGCATGGTACGGGCTGCATGAGTGCATTACTACAGCGCCCCTGGTGGTTGTATGACACACGTCGTCACAATGTTCAATGTTGCCGTCAACATTGAACATCCACTGTCCCACAGGACACGTCAACCCCCAGATGGAAGAAGTAGAAGAATGTAAAATAGAGCACAGAGGAGCCTTTCCTCTGGAGACTCATACTTACAGATTGTTGTAAAAACAACAAAAGAAAATGGTAACACAATTTTCCCCAGTATGTTTCTGCTTAATAAGACAACATCAATGTTTCCTCCATTTCTGTGTTTACGTTGTGTATTACCGCCGATGAGAGGATGTGAAGCTGCCTCGAGCAAAGGCGAGAGACACAGAAGAGAAGAAACAGGGGAAGCTGGGATTTCAAGAGCCAGGGGAAGCAGAGATGTGACTCCAATCAAATTATTGGCCAATCAAGTTATAACCTGAGTAATTCAAGGGCTGTAATCTGATTGCTGCGGCGTCTGGGGCTCAAAGCGGCTGAGCACACTCAGTGGGGGTTCTTGGGAGGAAAAAGGCTTTGATGGGAGACAAGATGTGGTGAGAAGTGTGTGAGAACTTTTATGCATAAGACAGCAGGTGACGGACAATCTGTTGGGACTCTCTACCTCTCCAACGTGCCGTCCTGTGAACATAAAGGTGAGAAGAACGCCAGGCTGGCTAGTGGAAGGGTTACATCCGTTCTCCGCTGCCTTCTGTTTTATGCCATTGTCAAACATGGCTTGTTTGCCTAATTACACAGAAGGACCACTTGGAGTTCCTCTCCTGCTTCTGGACTCTCCGGCAACATCTGACATCGCTCCTCTAATGAGTGCTGCAGAACCATCCAGTTGAAGTCGTCATTAGTTCATTTTTCATTGTGTATTTATTTATAAGAAATATGACGCTAATGTTACTTTAATGCCATGTCTGAGTCTGCCGGCTTTTTTTCTGCTGACCTTTTGGTGTGATATTTATGAGGCCGACACACAACCTCCTATAACTGATGGGTAAGAAAGCAGCTTGCTTGAAGAGCTTCCACCTGGAAAAACACGACGAGGGGGCCAGCCGCTGAACGGAAGGGGCTCCGACAAAAGACTTGGCCCTCAGAAAGCACAGAGTTTCCGGCGCTGGTGCTGAGTGCTAATCACGCTCAGTTTCAGCCTCGTGGGGACTATGAGAGAAAAGGCCTGACATGTTTCAGTGCTGATTTGCATGTGGAGGGTTTCGGAATTGGTCCCCTCCCCCCTTCCATCACATAAACACGCATACACACTCCAGTCACCTCCTGTGCATGTGGATCTGCAGTGTGGAAACAGCTGCCAAGGGAACAGCTTGTCTGGGAGGGAGGGAGAGGGTGAGGGGATGATGGTGAGAGAGAAAGGGAAAAGCCAGGGGGCAGGACCGAGGAGAAGGAGGGTAATCGTTTTTGGGGGGAGAGCGAAAACATCCGCTGCCAAGAGTTATTTAGTGTTGAGATTTATTTCTTTTTTTTTTTTTTTTTTTTCTTTGTTTTTCGGGGGCCAGGGTAGCGTTGGCACTGTGACTCTCGCCACCCACCCTGCTCCTGCAGTTAATTCAACAGTGGAACGTTTGGGCTGTAAACTGACAAAAACAACCGGCAAACAAAACTGCATCTAGGAGTGTGTGTGTGTGTGTGTGTGTGTGTGTGTGTGTGTGTGTGTGTGTGTGTGTGTGTGTGTGTGTGTGTGTGTGTGTGTGTGTGTGTGTGTGTGTGTGTGTGTGTGTGTGTGTGTGTGTGTGCGCGCGCGCAGTCACACAGTGTTGCAGTGTTTTTGTCTCGTTTCGAGCCATATGCTTATTAGTGGGTGACAGTCAGGCATCCATAAAAAGGCTTATTGTTGTGATACCACAGAAAGTATGCATAAGTGAGCAATCACCCCTTTTTTATTTATTTTTTGCGCTGGCAATCTGCCGTCTCAATACTGTGGCATGTGTCCGTGTTCTCCCACGCTCGTATTCTCAGCAACAAATCTGATAGCATGGCAACTGACTGACTAAAGCCGTTGTACCAATATAACACCGGTTGAGCAAATGTAACGAGCTTTTTTATGTACGCTGGATCCGCGTCGACACTCGCCGCGTGTTGCTGACCGCCTCCCTCTCTCTAATGAAGCCTGACAGTTCAAGCGGAAGTGACAGGTTCAGCAAAAGACAACAGCCTCTGAACAACCTCATCTCATAAAATATATGGCCCTTCAATCAAGCATGCAGTAATCACAGCAGCACACTGTGTCAATCAAACACCCGTAAACAGCAGCTGAATATTATCATCAGGTATCAACGTTTGATTTTAAAAACGCCGAATAATATTCACATGTAGTATTATATACATCAACCTGTAGCCTGGGCGACACGGTTGTGCAGTGGTTAGCACTGTTGCCTGGTTCAATTCCTCCTTTCTATCCATGCTCTCCCTGTGTCTCTGTGAGTTCTCTCCAGGTACTCCTCCGACCTCCAAAAGCATGCTGAGGTTATTTGGTAACTGTAAATTACCTGTAGGTGTGAATGAGTGTGAATGGTTGTCTGTCCTTCATGTGGCCCTGTGATGAGGTGGTGACCCAACGCTGACATCACTCATTGGCAGCTGACATCAACAGCCGCGACCCGTAACAGGAGCAAGCAGGAGAAGATGAATGAATGAATGAACCTGTAGCCTGGGAACCAGTTAAACATGTCTGACTGAATAATCCAAGAGGTAGTTTTCACCAGTGCAGCATCAATTAGGCTCAAGTGAAGGGTCGATTAGTCTTCAGAAGGATGGAGGGGAGCGGTGCTGAGAGTCATGTGAACCCGGTGCCTTTCCTGGGCTGTGGGCATGGGAACAGACAGGAAGCGGGGGAGCCGATGCAGAAGGCACAAGGGAGAGTCAGCTATTTAGAGTACACGTTGTGCAGCTGTATACAAGTGTCCTCTGTCAGACTTTTAATCACTTTGGAACCTTTCAAGAGGCTGTACAGCAGCAGGGGGAATAGCTGTTTGGCTGTTTAGGGAGGCAGACAGGGAGGGAGAAAGGAAGGAAGAGAGGAAGTCATGTGATTCAGATGGCTACTGTTCACCCCACACTCCTTTTCCTCAGTTCCCTCTCTTCCTCTCCTCTCCTCTCCTCTCCTTGCTTTCTACAAAGGTATGTTTAATACATAAGGATCTAATTGCTATCACAGCTGTGGCTCCATCGTCTGTCTGTCTGGATTTTTGTGCGAGGTACACTATCCCTCCCTCGCACTCTCCAGAGCAGCCAGCGTACAGAGTCTCCACACTGTACCTATAAATCATTTTTCTATTGATACTCGGTATATTTGTTCACCTCTCATTTCCCAACCATTCATCTGTCCCTCACCGCGCTGGAGATGTTGTCTACAGTGATACAGTGTTGTCTACAGTGAATTCAAAAAGCCTTTAACTTAGTTTTGGAGAAGAACATGCTCTTTCCTGCTTTCTGCGTAATGTGGGCGTCACAATTCTTATATAATTCTTGAATATGATATCTGTCATCATTGGTAACTTTCCACACTTGTAAAATCTCTCCAGTGGCGTCAGACACTTTTATTTTTTATTCCAATTTCTTGCTCAATCAGTAACCCCGGGATCATGGTTTACCAGCATCTTAAGCAACAGCCCCCCACCAGCTCAACCTCAAGTCGTTATTTGTTCTATAACAAAGGGCTGATATCATTTGAAATACAAGCTAACCACCACTCCTCCTCTGGAGAGGCATTTAGCAAGAATAGACAGTTCTGCTCCGGCACAGGCATCACCAGACAGTTAAACAACGTCCGCGGCAAATTCAGCATTTCATAATTCATGTTCCAACTAACAGTGTGTGTTCTCGCTATAGGCGACAGTGGAAACCACTGAGTCCACAACAATAAAACAGTAAACATGATGAACATGATTTTTCTGTGTCACATTGCAAAGTCAATCAATCAATGTGTACCACCTATAGCTCGTCTACAAATTATTTCCGGTACCTACTACTGCCCTTTTTTCACTGTCCAGCCCGCTTCCACAGAAAACATAAGGCGGCTCTCCCTCGCTCTCCCTCTTCCGTGTGCTCTCACGCTCTTTTTCTCCCTCTGCATTAATGGATGCAAATGTAGGTGTGTGCAGGGGAAAGGAGCTGACATTTATGCCTCTGATTAGAACATGCAGCCCCTTCGCTTTGTAATTGATTGCAGCCGCGGACAGCGCACACGCACATACCCTCTCTTAAAGACTTGTAACACACTATGCACCGTGTGTGTGTGTGTGTGTGTGTGTGTGTGTTCTGCCTTCTCTGAACCAACCACTCAATAGGGCATGTGATATGCATGCACGTACACTCTGTCACATGCTGTTACAGTATACGCACATGCATGGTTGCCTCTCTGCATCGTTTGCAGTCAGAGGTTTGTTCTGTTCGACCTGGAGTCATCGTGGGGAAGCTGAGAAAACTGGAGATGTTGATCTGCCTCTACTGGATCGATGAGCGGCTGGTGACCTATGAACTAGGATAATCCCCCAGGGTTCAGGGGGATGAGGTCATGTTTTTGTGACAGGTCGACGGGTTAACTCCAAGACGAGTTAAAATCCTAGAGAGTGAGTGGGAAAACAACGTGTGTATGGGAAGAACATTTATTAGGTGGGAGAGAGGAGAAGGTGACGCTTGTGGAGTTGTGAGGGAAAACAGACACATCCACCTGTGTGTGTGTGTGTGTGTGTGTGTGTGTGTGTGTGTGTGTGTGTGTGTGTGTATACAGTATACAGGCTGCACAGTGATTAGCAGTTCTCCCACCAGGGAGGTTCGATATGTGGAGAGCTCATTAAACAAGGAACAGGAACAGGAACAACTGACCCACCACAGGTCTGTTCTGCTGACTAGTATTGTACCCCCCCCCCCACACACACACACACACACCGCGATATAACAGACACAAACACCACTAAATTACTGAAACCTGCCACCAGAAGGACCACATATCTCCAGTAATTCAATTATAAAGAAACATTAAGGCCGAACGACGTCATCGAGGTCTGTTGAAACAGAGCACCGCGTTTTGATTGGAGGAGTTGGTGACGGCAAAGCACCAGAAAGTTGGATACTAAGTGCCACTTTCACTGAAGAAGAAGAAGATGACGCCGAAGAGAAGCAGCAGCAGAGACACCGGACAATCAGCTTGTGCGGCCACAACGTAGAGGAAGTGGTGAGAATTGCAAATTGGAATGAGACAAAACAAACCGCAAAGACGTAGCAGATGATAGGGAGACAGGGACCAACGCTTTCCAAAGATGGGATCACTGATGGGACCACTGAAGCTGAAACGTAACTTCAATTAGCATAACATAACAGCATGGCATCGATGTGTCAGCGTTTCAACCGCACACACCCAGTTTATACACCAGTCCTCAATGGACACGCGGTGACTCTGACGCTACGTAAAAAGATCAATGCCGGGTGAAGAAATGTGTTAATAATGGCTGCGTTTACGACTGATTTACACCCACCGACGTACGCCGGCAATGAAATGTAAATGAGCACATTCTCTCTTATCAGTCTTATATGTACTATTGTGCTTTGATGAATAAAAGAAGAAAACCTATTTTAACCCAATAATTGGTACATACACATGCCCCGAAACGTTCAGGCATGATCACCTGCACGAATTATGTGACGATCAAAGGACGACTACAGGGCACCAGTTTGTAATGTAATAAAAGTACGTCCCTGTCATTACCTAAACTCCTGTAATTGGATGTTCAAAAGAGCAGCGACATCACACAGACAAACATGGATAGAAGTTGGGTATGTGGATTCATCCGCTGTAGCCCAACCCACTTTCAGAGGTTAACTTAAAGATGCACTCTGACGCATACGCTCCCAGGAGCACGCACAAGAGGCTTGAGCGGGGGTGTAAAATTATGCCGTGTCAGCTGGCATGCAGTGTTTGTGCTAATGAAGCTCTCTGTCCACGCAGGCCGATAAACTTGCTGATGTCTCGATTCTTCTGCCACAGAGGTTTTGAAACACTGCTTGAATACGGAAGCAGGTGGTAGCTGTGTTTATTAGCTGGCTGTTTGTTTGTTGGGTCACGCAAATTAGTGAAGACGTTCTGGGTTCCCTCAGTTTTATGCACCATTAAAAACTGGGGTATTTAATTATGTTATTTGCTAACCGTAGTGTAAATGTCATACAATACTTTCATGACTGGTTGGCGAATGCTTTCGTTTCGGAACGGCGTAGCACATTTACTGTGCTGTGAATCAGCTGCAAGTTTTCCTCAGAGAATACAATTCTTTAATTGTAATTTCAGGCAGCACAGTGGTAAAATGGTTAGGATCTTTCTATTTGGAGTTTTCATGCTCTTCCCAGCACAACCATGACCGGGACATAAGGGGAGATGACGAATGAATGAATAGATGCAATTTCATTAGTCCAAAAATAAGGCATGAAAATATTTTCTGTGAAATGTTCTCTTGGTTCATGTGTTGTGTGACGTTTTCACGCGCTGCACTAATGCTCCAACTTACCATCTTTCAAAGATTCGAAAGCAGAGCGACACACTGAGGCATCGCGGCCGCTGTCACTGGAGCTGCGTTGACCCATAAAAATAACAGCTTTTAACAGCATCAATTGACAGAATGCAGGATATCAGATGTCCATTTCTAAAGTGTCCATTTAAAGATTGTAATCCACTGACGTTCCATCAATTTGCAGCAGTACCTCCCTGCATTCCGCTGGAGACGGTGCCACGTGAAGGGTGACAAGCAGGGCACGGCATAAGTCCATCACCATTTTCCTCTGTGTTTTTTTATCCATCTTTCATTCTCTCTCATGCAGCTTGTGTCCTCTGGTCAGCTGACCCACATGTAGCCGTTGCCACTTTCTATGACTCTCAGAGGCTTCGGGGTCACTGAGGGGAGAGTGTTGGATTTGTTTGGCTGATGAGCTCAAATGTCAATCATATGTCTTCCGCAAATGTCCCCGTCAGATTTCTTTTTGGGGGTGGGTTTAAATCTCAGTCCTCTTGCAGAAGTAAGCCCCTTAGCGCCTCATTCGTTCACATTGAGAAATACACAGTAGCTCCAATTTCTCCTGCTGTCATAGCTCGTGAAGGCTGGCTGCTCGACTTGTTTGTTGCACATCTGCTTGTCATCCCGCTAAGGAGCTGGCACACAAGCAGAGCCTGACCTTACAGAGGATGTTTTTTCACACACGCACAGTCTCGCCCACAACATTCAGGATCTATCACACACACACACACACACACACACACGCACCAACGTCCCCTATCTAGCACAGAGAACAGTAATTAGTTGGTGCCCTCAGGACAGTGACAGGAGCGTTCTGACAAGAGGAAAGGGCAGGGTGACATTTTTGGACAGCAACGTGATGCAGTAATCGTGCAGCATTCTTCACAAAATTACCAGAGGGGTTGAGAGTTCAATTCCCTGAGCTCACTCCGCTGATAGAGCCTTCAACCTTTTTAGACAGCACTTAGTGCGCTGATGACATGCTTTTATAGAAGGGCTCCGAGCCGTATGACCGCTGGGACGCTGGCACCTCATCTTCTTTGTTTAGACTTTAAGAGCCTTGGGAGAGGCAAACACCGCCGAGCACCATCTATAAATGATACATTCTCCACTTGAACGCGCAGAGGCTGATGAACTCTCACAATGGGCCTCACACACAGCGGTGGGTCGTAACGATGTGTCTCTTTTGAAGACTGGGCCATTTCATTATTCCGGCCGGTATTAGAGTCATTGGGCTCATCCAGGCAAAACCAGAAAAGGAAAAAGCAGAGGATGGGGAAGGAAAGACAACAGAGAGTCGGACACAGATGGTGACGACCTATAAAAAGCGGAAGCTGCAGCCTTTTAAATTTTAATTTTTCCTCAGTAAATAAACAGAATCGTAACGGTTGTCGTGAACTGAAATTACTGCTCCATGTGAAATACGACCATCCCTGGCCACAGTGTCTTTTTCTGTCTCAGCTCACACCGTATGCCTGGATTGTCCTGATGGCTGTCACTTTAGATTTACTCTTCAAACAACTTTGATGGATGGGCCAAGATCATGACTAACTGCCTGCCCACTCACTCGCAACAACATGACCTCATCATTGGCGTGCTGGCAGGGTCCTGACTTTCAGTCGTGCACAACCACTTATTAGGGCTGTGTGGCCACTGCCATCGTACCAGGCCATCTGTTCCTGCTCTGGTGGATAAAATCACGTTTTCTTGCCTTTGTTCTTCTCTGTTGTGTGTGTGTGTGTGTGTGTGTGTGTGTGTGTGTGTGTCTCAGTCTCAGTGAAAGAAAAACATCAATGCTGCAAAACTTTCCTCAGAATGTTCCTCTAAAGTTGATAAATCTCAGCCAGACCGCAGTGATGAATGGCTCCATCGACTGTGGACAGTGTGCCAAAAGCGGCAGATCATTTCTGCTATGACTGTCAGCTAATATCTGGAGGTAAATCACAAATCAGAGGATCAAACGTTTGAGTGTGGACAAGTTTTGCTTTGATAACAGAGGTGTATCGATGGTTATCTTCAGACTTTACATGTCTTAAATGACCTGCTCCTGTAAAGTGTTATAGATTGCTGACAAGGTTTGTGCATCCTGATTTATCTGCAGTCTGTCAAGGTTCTTAGTATCAGTAACCTTGTGACAGGAACAACATTGTTAACACGGAATCGTTGCACCTGCCGCCCCTTTGCAGCAGAGAGTTCAACTCAGCATCCTACCACCAACATTCGCTATTTTTTTTCAATCCTTTTTGATTTCTTTATCTTGTCTATCCCTACCGATCCTCCTCGTCATCTTTTTACTTATTTATCCCCTGGCTCTTCCCGTTTCTAAGAAGCCGTTCCTCTCATTCCACCGTCACACTGCTGGCTGCACCCAAACAGCTCAGTTGCCGCCATGCGGAGGCTTCACATCACATGGCAGGCTGACCTTGTCCTGCACTTCCTAGGATCACACTGCATCCCAGCTAATCCATCTATCACGGCTGCTCGTGGAAGCATCTGGTATTTTAATTACCAAAACGAAGTTGTTGTTTTTTTTTTCATCCCACTAACTGACTGCAGACAGCAGCACTGATTAATGTCTGCATTTTTTGTGCAGTTGTGCAAGCCGGTTGGTCTTGGTGTCAAAGCAGAAATATGAGCGAATGAGAGATGGAGCTGAGCACCGAAATGTCTGGATCTTTGCTGGATCTGTGATCTAAATACACGTGGATGAACACTTTCAGAGGCGCAAACACACGCACGGATATGTCCGTGACGCGCTGTGATTTGGAGATTTAATGCTGGCCTGCTTGTGGTGTCTCCCAGTGAAATCTGCTTATAAGACTTTTACTGAACCCAGAGAGAAGTAAACACAGGGAAAGCAGATGGTCACTGCTCTCTGCTCTGCCAGTGGCGGCCAGGAAACGATCTGTTTGAGCAGACAGGAATGATTTACATACTCACTGTTTGTCAGTCTCTGATGGCGTATGATGTTTGTGTGTGTGTGTGTGTGTGTGTGTGTGTTTGAGGGGTGGGGGGGTCAACATTACACTGCTGTTTTAACTTTTGTTAAACGCAGCAGGGGGTCAGAAAAAGTACAAAACAATACTTCACTAAGGAGTAGCAGAGAGAAGACACAAACCATAGCATAGTAAAACATCTCTGAAAATGTAAAGACATTTTTAGTGTCGGTATGAGTTCACCACCACAAAAACTATTTGATTTTAAATGATATACAGTCATGCAGATCATCAATTATATGTTTTTCATGGCTAACGGGCTAAATTTGGTCTCACAGTACAGAATTGGACCTTCTGTTGTGTTTGAAGGGATAAATGATCCATTTTCATTTCATACAAACATGCAGACCACCAGGGCAGCAGTCATGACTGCTGTCATGCCTCAGTCCTCTCAGTGGTAACAGTTTGACATACCAGCGTAGAATAAATACCCTGTTGACAACTGACGCTGTCATGATGGTTCTCAAGTGGCTCTCCATACCAGTTGATTGGCTCCGCCCCTCATGAGCCACTCCAGTGATTTTCCATAATCATATTATCATGGTGCAGAGTGCGTCTGCATTAGAAGAAGCTTACACTTTTTAATACAAGCACCAAATAGCGTGAATAACGTCTTGGACATACTTTTTCAGAGAAGCCTGTTAGATGGCGGCCATTTTTTGAAAAAAACATTTCTAAATATTGTGTGAACAGTGTCAGGTGTTATTTCTACATTCCATTTCAGTCAGAATGAACTCATGGAGACTGGAATCAAACCCAGCACAGCTAATAAAACACACATCTGCACGTATTGTATCATATCACTGGTCCCTGAACTCCTCCTGATGGTGCATTTACATTCCACAGAGAAGGTCTGACTATTCAGCTGTCACACAGCATCGGCTCCCTAAGCTGAGAGGTAAGGAAACACAACAAGGAATACAAATACTTATCTGACATGAGTTTCATGAAAGCTTGTCACATTTCTGACAGTTAGTTATATTGACCGATGTATGAAAGTCAGTTGTTGACCTCGTAGGAAAGGACATGGTTCAGTTTGCTGAAAGGACATAGAGGAGTTGTCGTTGCTAGAAAGTCGGAATAATGAGTACACTAAGTATTTTGTCAAAAATGTTCATGATGATGGGGAGGGGCTAGTAGGATAGTACGATGATACGATCATTTCAGAGCCAAGTCATGAAACCTTCATACCAGAAAGGACTATAGAGTTGTAAGTGTTGAATAAAATGTGTCATCTCTATCGTAAACATTTCCTTCTCTTCGAATAAAATCACGATACAATGTG
>NW_027613879.1:0-32509 GCF_965212315.1 Lampetra planeri
CTTTTGGACTCCTGGAAGTTATGACTCAACTGTTTAAACAACAACACATGCTTGAAAAGATGACAAAGAAGTCAATAGATGTATTCTTCACACAGAGTTGTTCTGTGCTTGATCATTACCTTGCTTTTCTGCTGAGAGGAAAGCTGCAAAAATGCCATAACACTGTACAATGTAGATACCGGAGGGTATAATGATATCGGGAGGTTTTTGTACACTGCATGTGCCTGCTTATTGAATTGAAAACGCACTGCATTGACATGCAAGAGGAGGTGAAGGGCAATAATCAAAAACATTTGGTTCGCAGGCAAACAGTCTCAACTTAAGGGCACATATGTCCATTTGAGGGTGAGGAGGAGCTGGTATCAGCTGCTACACCAGAAGGGAGGATTCAGACCAATAACTGGGGCCTCAAAAGACCCCACTTGCCACATTTCCATCACAATGAACCCAGACTTCAACTCTGACTTGTGTCTGGGATGGCTGAATACGCGGCTGTTGTCACCCAATAGCACCATTCACTTTCCGCTGGAAGCCACTGAGCAGTCTTTTCACTCTTTACAAATGGACACCAATGGAGGAGCTGCCAGTGTTTACTCACAAAAACCAGATTTAATGTACGGAGTACGTTAGGCCTTTCGTCTGCTCACGGTGCAAACCAGCGCTCGCAAACTGTAACTGACCACATGAAGTCTGTATCTATAACTAGGCGTCTAACCTGATCATTACATCGTGTTGTATCCGGACATGAATGATAAGCAGCCGCAAGTCCATGTTTAGTAAATATGTTAGCATAACAGCCAACATCAGATAGCTCAACTTCAGGACAAACAGCAGTCTGTCGAATATTATCCCCCACTCGGTGTATACCACACATTTCTATGTGGTAGTTAAAAGCTGAAACATGCCATATACTTTTATTCAACTTAACATCGTTCGCTGTCACGTTAGCTAGCATTGTTAGCTGGCGCCGCGAAATAAACACCCCCACCATGTTGTTGTTGTAATTGTTGTTGTGGTTTAGCTTATTCTCTCGTGCTCAATTACATCCATTGAGAATCTGGGGTTGTCTGTCGATAATTGTCGCAATAAATTTAAAACTAACGCGGGGGGGGGGGGGGGTTTGATAGGGCGAGTAGCAAGCAAGGTTTTTAGGTCAACGCTAGCTTGATGTGGTTAGCCAAATCCCCACACATAGCGCCATGACGATAAGCGACAACAGGCGATGGCCAGTCCAGGAAAACACATCGAGACAAAAGCCAGAGAGGTGCTTCGATGGAACTTACCATTACCGACAGCCACCAACCCGAACAGGGCGAGTAGCGCTGGGGCAATTTGTTTTAGTGCCATTTCTTCAAAATTCCCATCTCTCCGCGGTGAAATGCGTCCAAAGTGTGTCGTTATCAACACGACCAGACCTGCAACACAACCACAGTCCGACCGCACACGCCACACCGCCAGATACAAGCCAGCCAGGCGGCTGACGTATTTAAAGGGGCGTGTGCGTGTTTAAAGGGGAGGCTGCATGTCTGCCTGCAGCCCAGGTCAGAATATATGTGTGGCAAAGAACGGTCTCTCATAACCAGAATGCAAAGAAGGAACCACTGTACACACAAAACATGTCTACTCGATGTGTGATGTCTGCTCCACGGACTGATGTAAATCAGTAGAAACATTGTCTTCCTTCGTTGGAGGTTGTTTATTTATTTTACTTATTTTTATGAGCATTTATATGATGTGTTTTGTAATCAGCTTACGTTGATTGAACTGGAATTTGAGCCTCAACCGAGGTCATTACATAAGTCTAAGGCATTTGTTTTTATTGGACATGGATTCAGAGTCAAACTGGCCCTCTGCTCGAAGTTCAAAGTGTCAACAAACAAATCAAACATACTGGGTCATTTTTTTTATCATGGCATGCATTCATATTATAACATTTTAGTCTGGTGGTCTAACTGGCCAACCTCTGCCTACACACACACACACACACACACACACACACACACACACACTTTCAGGGTTTTAGTTGGCATGGAAGCACCATTCTGAGAGACGTGTCCATTCACCATGATTTAATGATTATCTACATCAGCTTTGGGGCACGATAACTGTCTAATCCATATTTCTATCTGCCGTCACATGATCAAATTCTGGGAGGACAGATTGGATCGTGTGCTCACAAGGACGTTGTCATGTGACACTTTATTTTTCCATTTGATCTCAGAGGCTGTATGTAGTTATTTTTAAGACTTATATCCTGCGAAACAAAAGAGTTTTTCTTACAGGTTAATTCAGAATTTTCTCTCATCTCAGGGAACTCTCCAGAGCTATACATGAAACTGGGGCTTTCCCTGCTTTCACCTGTCTCACAAGAACTCGCTTGAGTGCATTGTCAAGCTTATTTGTGTCTACAATTCTCCTCTGTAACTCAATATTTGTCCATTATTTGCCAATGTACCGTATCGTCACATTTCTGCAGTGTCTGCTGAGTAAATCCCTCTGTCTCCACTGAGTCATTTGGACAGACCCCACCAGGAAAAGAATACACAGCGGGGAGAAACAGAGAGAGAAGTGAGATGGGCCCAGCACCCGCAGACAGGAGGTTTGGCCTCTCTGATACTCAAACAACCCCCCTGCAGTGTTAAAAATAACCAGCTCTTCATCTGACTGACCAGACTCAGGCTTTGAGGGAGTATTATCTCTCCAGAGTTTGTTCAACAACTAGATAGATAGACAGTGCACACACGTACACACACACACACACACATAGATAAAGCACAATAGATACAGAGAAAAAACACTGACATTGAGATATTCATAGGGACACAGAGCTGAATTATTTCCCGCTAACCACTGAGCACTTGTGTTGGGCAACAGTGCAGAATATTTTGACAAATTCAAGTCATAAATCTTTATTTCGTTTTCCAAAAGGTAGATATGCTACATCAAATTAGCTCTTTCTCTCCAGATTGTGGATGTTTTAACTACAGAAAGTGTTGGCAACCACTTGACACTTACACACACTTACACATATTCTGTACCTTTACATGTAGTTTTATATATGTTGTAGTTCTCATATGACAAAGAAAATGACAAACAGGTGGAAATGATGTCGACATACTGGATGACTTTCGTTTGTTGTAAACCAGAAAGTGAACGTTCTATTAGAACATTACAGAATAATCACTGAGCAAAATCAGGAGATGACATTATATTACATGAGAAATAGAGCTAGATTAAGCTCTTAATCTCTGACTGGGCTGTAGTGTAAACAACTTAATTCACTGTTTGTCTCTGGTCTGATGACCCCTACTGGTCTGTGGGGAAGGTGCATTCATTGTTGGTACAAATCAGTATTTACAATGAAGACGTTTGAAAAATACAAATCTTTTATTCAACATATACAGTTCTATTCCTGTGAATGAAAAGAGATGGACAGAATTGTAAAAAAGAATCTTTGCAACAAGCTGGGGTTGTAAAAAACTAAATTCAATTAAATTTTATTCATATAGCTGAACATCACAAATTACAGTTGTCTCGATGGATTTTACAGTCCCCACAATACAACAAGCTCAGTCCTTTGACCATCATGGAATGTAAATGGAATGTGTGTTTGATGAATAGACAATAATACAAGGCGCATTAAGAATTGGTGACATTGAATTTACAACTCAACAGTCATATAAGACAAGATAATGTTGAATTTATACAACTAAATAACTCAGTGTGTCTGTGCAGGTAATACAAGACATTTTATAAATGGTAACTGTGTCAAGAAAACAGGTTATGAGCTTTGATACAAGTGCTATTGCATGTTTTCCTCTAATGACAGTGACCAACAACCTTGGTCTTTGTGCTCTGTGTGGTTCTACACCAGCTATAGTTGTGTAACAACCCGAAGCATAATGTAAAGACCAGCATGTTTAGTAACACGTTTCTCCACGTGTTATCATGTTATGTGGGGGGGGGGGGTTGCTGGCTAAAATAAAGAATAAATGTGGGTCTTCTGAAAATCAGCCGGTAAATTATTGTTATTCGTCTGTTATTCTGGTCCGATCCAGGCATTAACCAACAGAGCAGAATAATAACAAAAAAACCCTGTCTGAACAGTGTGTCTTGGTTTGAAAATTAGGCTATTTAAAAACAAAATAGCCACGGGCACAAAAAAGTCTAGACACTACCGCTGGAAGTCATATGCATTGAACTTGTGAGTCATTAGCTGAAAATATGCTAATGATATGCACCTAACACTGGTGGAATGTGGGGCAAAATCCCTTTAAGCTTTTTCAGTCTCTGTTTCATTCTGGCACTCTAGATGTCCCGTTTCAGCTTCTCGATACTTAAGTCGCTGTCATGGTCCAGTTTGGAGAGGGTCTTCTTCACCCGCAGTGCTGTGAGACGAGCCGATGGGCTCTGGAACCAGCACTCCTTCATGGTCTTCACAATGGCAGAAAGAATCTGGACACACAGAGACAAATGTGAAATACCACTTGGTCATCATTATACATCGTAACATGACACCCAGTGCACAGTATACCACCGTTTCTGTAAGTGCTTTATGTGCCTCAGTTTGATCTATACTCTCCTGGCAAATGTTGTACATAGAACACAGCGATTGTTTTTCAAGTTCAACAGTAAGTAGTTAGCCTAAAGAGAAAACAGGTGATGTCAGCAAAAACGAAATAATAATACTAATAATTGGAGAGGCACTTTTTCATGATTAACGGGGTCAATGAATCCCAGCTTTTCTGAAAAAATTAAAGGAAATGAAGCCTTGAAAGTTAATGAAAACATTTCCTCCTGCTGTCTCAACTTTTGTTGATGACTTGCAAGCCATCTGTCTATGCACAACTAGCTTTGGAACTGATCTGATGCGTCACCATCTGAGCTATTGCACAGTATTTCAGTGCAGACAGTCTTATAATGAATCATTACAGTCAAACAAGACCATTATTAGACGTCAACGTGTGCAGATCCTAGATCCGAGCAAAGAAAACCAAGGTGTCAGAGGATGGTTCCCTCCACCAAAATAGCTCTTAGACAAAACTCTCAAATCCTCCACCTAATCACAAGACGAGTTTCTAGCAGTCTACGGGATCAGCCGCTCACAGGACAACAGCTTCAAGCAGCTTAGCAGTACCGACATATCTGCTTCAGCTGTGAGGCGAAGACTTGCTGCAGGTTTGACAGGCAGAAAATCAGCATGAAAGATTTGACATTTGACATTTACCCAGATAACATTGCATTCGAAATAGGAGTTTATTTGTGAGCACATGTGCTTTTTGAAGCTAAGCATAAGTGAAAAATGTGTGTGCGGCATGAGATGACCTACTGGATGGGTGTGAAGCCTGTTGTGCAAGCTGGGCCTCTGCTGGTCCACACAGACCACCTTCTTCATCTCCTCAAAGCTGGGATCTGAGGGCACCAGGTCAAAGAAGGGTGGACGGTACTCCTCCACGATCCCTTAAACAGCCAAATTGAAAAAGAGTGAACTGCTGTTTCTGTGGTTCAGCACGCTGGAAAAAAAAATATGAAACCGAACGTGGGACTGCAGTACAAAATATTGTAAGAAGCTCATTATCTACCTCATTAATACATTTCAGCTCTTCACTCATAAGTTTTTGGAACATAATTTCTCCTTATACAGGGCCTTAAATAGCACTTTTTGAGATAAGTTAAAGTTTTGTGAAGTGTATTTGACAAAACAAGAGAGCAAGGAAAGATATCAACTCCCTGGTGACTAAGCTGGGGGATGGAGAACCACAAAGCCTGCTGTGTGCGCAGCTGTTAGTGTGAGAACACACAAACCCATACGTTATGGATGTGTATGCGTATCCATCTGGGCTGTTTAAGCGCGTGTGTGTGCGCATGTATCCATCTAAAAGTGCGCGTGCAGGCGTCTGGACTATATACAAGTGAGTGCTGACACCAGATAAGACTGTTTATAATTACTGCAGTGCTAATCATGAGACAGGATAGTAGAGACAGACACAGACTAGGAAAACACCAAAGTGCTGAGAGACACGGGACTAAAGCGCTCTTATGTATACTCAGAGCCAGACAGACATGAGTGCAAAAACACTTAAACCATTCGCTTATTCTGCTGTGTGATATTTTTAGTTTCGTTAGAACAGATAAAACATGTGCAAAAAACTCCAACAAATGACTGCAAAGGCACAAAATGGTTCAAGGTTGCTGTCTCTCATTACCGTTGACAATGGTCCTGCGTGAAATTTCCCAGAAAACCAGGCCCAGAGCCCAGATGTCTGTCTGCTTGTAGGATTCAAAGGCGTCCATACGTATACTCTCATCCAGCACCTCGGGGGCCATGTAGCGCTTAGTCCCCACGCGAGGGTTGTTGCCCACATCGAGGTGGTCGTTGGACTGAGAGTGTATCACGGCTAGACCTGGGAGCAGGAGTACACACGCAACCTTAGAAAGTTGGAAAGAGACACAGCTGAAGTCTTCCTGATCAGATGCAAAGTGCTGTCCTTGCCTAGGTCAGCGATGCAGCACTGTCTGTTCCTCTTTACGAGGATGTTTCGGCTTTTCAAGTCTCGATGGGCGATAGCTGGCTTTCCCTGGGAGCTTACGATCTCAGTGTGGAGGTGGACCAGGCCGCAGACCACAGACAGGCACATCCTCAGGCAGCTCTCAGGTTCTAAACTGCTGTACTGCAGGAAGTCGTACAGTGAGCCCAACTCGTGAAAATGGGTGACGAGCCACAGCTGGGTGCTGGAATTCTTGGACGTCATGTCAGAGGCAATGAAACCTAAAGCCAGAAAATACACATATTTTAGTGACTCCTGTTTACAGATGCTTATGAACGTGTGAATTTTGAATTGAAACAGTTCCCCGTACCCAGAATGTTGTCATGTCGCAGCTGTACAGTATTGTAGATCTCTGTCTCTCTGAACCAGGACTGCTCATCCCGAGAGGAGAAGATCTTGACTGCCACACTCTCCCCCATCCAAGTACCTCTCCAAACCTCCCCATACCTGCCTTTACCTAGGAATAGAGTCAAACAGCTGCTGCAAACCAGAGAAAACGCAGGGCAGAATGTGTCAGCAGCAGAGATGTGGGAGACTCACCAACACACTCCACTAGTGAGATCTGTCTGGCCATAGTCCTTTGCACCAGGTAGGGCAGCCCTGTGCCACTGCCGGATGTACAAAACTCATCAAAGATACCCTGAAGACAGAGGCAAAAAGACAATCCAATGCATGATAACTCAAAGATTACAGAATCCTTTGACAGTATCATGACTAGCACCACACGGTCCTTACACCGTATGTAGGGTCATCTCCATTAGGGACCTTGGGCATGGGAAACTCAGGGTCCTCCAAATTCTTCAGTTTACAGTGTGTACGGCGGAAGCACAGGAACAGCACAAGGCCACACAAACTGGCAATGACAATTAACAGCAGCAAAGACAAAGGGATCCACAGCTCTGGACGGGATGTCAGAGTCGGCTCTATAGCTGGATACAAACAAACACACACAGAGTTAAAAACAAAATAAATCTGAGGGGGTTTGTTCAACATGTTGTTTTCTGAGTCAAGGTAAATGTCCAAGCTAATGTTCACCCACTCCAAACACACAAAGCTGCACAGTGGTGATTTACTCAAACGGACCACAAGGGATGAAGTGAAAGGGGAGCTTGGACCAGGACCTGGTCCATTAGGTTTCATGGATGTGACGTTCACACATTGTTAATAAATGCTTTTCTGTACTAACTAGCTTTGGGAGGTGCTGTGGTGAGGGCGTTGCATTGCGTTGTATTGCAGCAGGAGATGAAGACGCCAGCAAAGTTGGTGGCACACTGCTGTCCGGTGGTATCATGAAAAAAACAACCCCTCTCCACATGTCCTGTCACCAGGCTGTAGAAGCAGACGTCCCCTCTGCACGTTCCGTTCACACATGTGTTTTTGTCATTCTTGCATACACACAGCAACTTCCCATTATCTTTGGAGTCTGGAGGGGGAAAGAAAACATATTGAGAGTACTGACAAACATGAAAACAGACATGTTTGTTTACAAAGATTTGTATCCATGATCTGATGATCTCACTGATGTAATGTATGCTGTGACAAACATTAATGTCTGCACAATGTGTATTTGTCCATAGTGGAGACTTGCAGTATAGGGAGTCATTTCTGCTTGCAACCCGACCTAGCTGAGGAAAGAACACCTCTTCCACAAATTAGAGGGAAAATTTTGAAAATGAGGCCATTAATTCTCCCTAAACAATAGTTTACAGTGCAACAGGCTGCTATCAAGCTGCATGTTGCCCAGACACACCACTAGGTGGCAACATTCTACTTAAGGGCTGACAATTATTGTCCAGCTCCAGTCTGGTCCACCAACCAGTAGAAAAACTAGGGGTTTGTTTCAAATTACCCATTGGTACAATTGGTTAAATGTACAGTCCTCAGTCTGAGCTGAAGAACCAACATGATGAACTACAAGCTGCACCCTCAGTAAGAACTGCAGTGCTTGTACATATTGAAGTAATCTATTTAGTTTAATATTGAAAGCATTTTGGAACTGTGATCAGATGGAACAGACTGACATGCTTCCTCTCTGACCCTTCACTCACCTGCACAACAAGCAGAGATCCAGAGCAACACCGCAATTAGCACCACTGGGAGCAGAGCAGAGCCTCCCATCTCTGTGGAACAGGAGCAAATACACAAAAATGACAATGCAGGTAGTCTCTTTATCAAGACTTGTCATTTGTTAGAAACCACAGATTTAATTCCTCTCCCATTCCAGCTCCATAATGTAACTGTCCTAATTTAAAAGCTGTGAATCAGAAGTGTTGTCTACTCGAAGTCCAGCAGAGGCTGCAAAGGAAGCTCTGAGGTCAAAAACAACAGCCAGAGGGCCCAGCCTGTCTGCCGGTGTTGTAATTGCTCTGCCCGGATGGGAAAAGGGGGCTTAAGGACAGGAGGCTGGACCACTCTCCAGAGTGTTTGTGTAAGTGTGCTGTGTGTGGCACTGTGCTCGGCTCCAGGCCTGCAGGCTCCTCAACTACCCTGCTTGTAGAGTAAATATTGATGGCAATGCTTCCTGCCATTGAGTGGCCCCACCCGGCTGACCGGCGAGACTCTGGCTGCTCATTGTTTAAGGCTGCGGAGCAGAGGGTCACGCGAGCAGGAGGGCCCACATACAGGACTCAGCCTTTCCCCCTGCCCAAGCCCACTGTTTGTGTCTGTAACTTGACACTAGGGTGCTCTGTGTGATGTTTTTTAAACTTGTAACATGTTTTAGCATAAGCACAAAGAGGGCGATGGAAAATGAAAACAGAGAGGAAACTGATACCAGCATTAGTACACTGACTTTAAAAGTAAAAAGGTGATTCAATTTACTGACTGATTTTGTAATATGCCCTGCATTAATATGTATGGTTTCAAATTTGAAATTATATTGTCTCGGGAGAATTTCATTCATCAAGCTGCGAGTGCAAAGATGCCCTTCTTCATGCAAATATACAGTAAAGAATATAACAGATGCCAAGTTTTGTTGAATATTAATGTTGAAAATTAAATTTGATCTGAACTTGAAATATGTAAAACTAAATTGCTTTTAATGTGTGATCTCTTTTCATTGGTGACCACTTCGTATACATACGTTTATTTTAACTGTGATTTGTTGCTTGTTTGTCCATTAATTGGGACTCTGGTTCAAAGGATTCACTGATTATTGTACAATAGGTTATGTACAAGCTCAAATGTGCAGCAGCTACAACAGTAATATGCTGGTTACACACTGATATTTCACAATTAATAATCCAGTGATATGACATATTACTCCAATTCTTTATAATGATGTTGATATTTAACATGATCATTTCCTATTAATACTTACATACAATTAATTAAGTACACGATTTAAAGCATGGCTTAATGGGATATTTTATATTGATTTATTTTTTACATTTCCTTTACTGACTATTCAAAAAAGGTCTTGTTGTAAATTTTTCTGATAAAGTTTTGCCACCAGGTGTGACAAATGTGAGAAATCCAATTTTACATTTCTTTTACAGCAAACAACAGTTGACCTTCATACATCTGGCAGTGCCGCATGCACACGCCTGCACAAAGGTTTGATGATGTTTTTGTCAGGCACATACATCTGAGCACTATACAGGAAGTCACTGTGAAGTCATTTCAGAAATCTTTGTGTGTGTGTGTGTGTGTGCAAAAACAAACATGGGGACTGATGAATGTTAATATTTGTACTCCTTTGAGACATCCTGTGTCTTTTTATAAGAAATTTGATCACTGCATAAGCACAATCCTACAATTTTTCCCTTTCTGGTTGAGATATGTGGTCCAACTCAGATGAGAGCCAGAAGTCAGCTAAAACATGTTGAAACCACAAGCTATATTTCATCTTACAGCCAATAGGAACTTCCTACATCGTGCAGCGTACAACTCACCACTGCTTAATCTGTGGGCCCACTGGAATTCCAAAGCTACACCCCTGTGACCTCAGAGGAAAAAGATCAATTGTCATCTCTTCCTCTCATCTACGGCTTAGGCAGATCTTTCATTCCATCTGCATGAGCGTGTGCTTACGGGGGTGGATGGTGAAGACAATCAACAACCTCCAACAGCCCCCAACAAAAAAAGACCAAGAACTCTGTGACTGGAAAGTTACATTTAACAGTGTTACTTTTCATGCTTCTGTAACAACATCACTTACAATGTCTGTATGCGCTTATTACAGCGACCGTCTGGAATGACTGATTGTATCTTTGTTCTGCATAGTCAGGCTTTATGTCTCAGTTACGGTCTGCATGTTGTCACGTGTCTATGTACAATGAATGCACGTCTGGGAAAGAAAGGACTTGATTTTCACTTTCATCCATTAGTCTTATACAGGTACAGGTATATATAGACCTCACTCCATTTCCTAAATCAACTATTGACAAATAAGGGGAACTATCTGTTTGTGTGAGAGCCACAGAAATGCTGGGAGGAGACCAACAGGCCAACATGTTCAGCGAATAAGCCAAATCTACTATTTTCTCAGCACGTCTGAACTTTTCACACCATCATGTTTTCAATCATGGAGCTTGCCTCAAAAGCACAGGCACATAGTGGAGGTTGTATTCTTACGAGTTGCCTACTGCATGACAGTCACATTTGAAGTATAAACACATGAATAGTATAGTATGACATGGTTAGTTACTATGAGGTGTGTAGCAGTTTCTATACTGTTGAATTTACAACTATTTATAGTCTGCAGAAGATTGATATGTGCTAAGTGAGCTTTGATGGCAAAATGCTGGATTGTCAGTGTAACTTTAGATTATTCATTTTTTTATTGATTTATTCATGTACCGTTTATGTATTTTATCAAGAACTACAAATTGGGAAATTGGGATTGTGTGAAAATAACAGGAGCGTAATGTGGCACAAAGACCGGTGAGGTCTCTGCAAACTCCTCACAGCATAAATTCTTATAAATATATTATAAAGGTGATCACAGGAGACAGGCAATCTGCTGCAGCCCTCGGCCCCCCTAATGGTCCAGGGCCCACAAGTCTGTGCCAAAGCTTCACCTCTGATAAAATGGAAGAAAAATGGAAAGTAAACTCAAGTACACAAACCCCCAAATCGGTGTGTACTTTTGAAATACTTTTCCATCAGTGGAACAAGTGAATGTGCTGTTGTGCAGTGCAGTGATGTGATGTGAGTGATGTGTGTGATGCTCTCTCTCCTCATGTTGACGCGTGTCAGTGTCTTGGGCTCAGGTGGGCCACATGTTGACACCTGTTCGGCCACACGTGGAAGCACGTGGGGTGGCTGTAGTGTGTGTGTGTGTGTGTGGTGTTGGTGGTCTTCCTCTACACTCGTACCTTCTTTTGCTCGCCGTCCTTTAAGTCGAACACACCACGTCTCCCATTGTAAAGTTGACTTCAGTCGTCCAGAGGAAACTTAAACTCTTGCAGGCTCCATTTCAAGGGCGCGTTTTTTTTCCGGTTCGACAGATGTTTCATCCAGAGAGAGAGAGAGAGAGAGATCACATCCTTTTCAGCGAAAACAAAACACCTTTCTGGACGGGTACGTTTTGGGAAGTTGGAAAACGTATGGACAAGACTGTTGTCTACACGTCCGCCATGAACGATTAAATAATGGTTAAAAAAGGTGTGGAACCGGGCCCAGTCTATCTCATCTCGGTGCAAATCTGCGCTGATAATCCGCCAGCAGCGACAGCATCGATCATCGGTTTGGAACCGAACTCCTTCCGCCTTCACAAGTTCCCCAGTAAGTCCTGTCCCATGAAGCTGAGGCCTTTTTGTTGTTGTCTGTGTTCTTGATCAAACGGACAGATTACAGATTTTAAACAGTATGGCGTTTTGTCCCCACCCCGTATTGTCCCGCACAGCCTCTGCCTGGAATGTGTTCTCGTAGCGGTTTTCCTGTTCCTAGTAGAACCTCTCGTCCTCCCTGTTCCCCTGTGGACCGCTGTGCGCGCCGTGCGCGCAGTGCGCGCTGCGGGAGCGCGCTCCGAACTTGGTGGAAAAGAAAACATCTTTGGGGTTTTTGCTGCAGTCCAACGATCTGATGGATAATAGATGCTTTAGAACATTGTGCAGCTTTGAGGAAAGTGTATTCGCACGCACGCACGCACGCACACACACACACGCACACACGCACACACACACACACACACACACACACACACACACTTCTCTATATATTATATTTCAGTGTTTATATATATTCGCCTTAAACGCCCTAATTGCTTGTTTCCTGCCCCTAAATTCTACCCACTACCACAGGATTGTAACCGCTACTTGTACAAAAAAACATCATCATCATCATTCAACTGACAAGAACGAAAACTTGTACTAAAAGAATAGCTCATCAACAATCAAAGAATATGGACAGCGTAGCAGCACACTTCACCAGACAGTGACAGGCCTCAAGGTGCACCGACACAAAAACTAGCATCATATTCCGTAGATGAGAGTAAACACAGTGCATACAACTGAAACATTTATGTGACGGGCAAACAGTGTTAATCGTGTTTGTCCTCAGAAGCATACATGTCTGAGGGTGGCAGACAGGCTGCTCAAATATGTATTTGTATATGTAACATCAGTTATGGCACAATGGCTGTCAAGATGCTTCTTGGCCAACAGCTGTCTCACAAATGCCAGAGAGGCTGCAGGAAAACAGCCGAGAGCCTCAGAGACTCGTCTTCATGTCTGTCATAGAAATTCCCCTTCTTGTTCTCAGGCTCTGTAATCTCCCAGTCTTTGGTTTGCGTGCACACACACACAGCTGGAAGCTCTCACATCTGCTGTCATGTAGCAAAGACAGCAAAGTGTTGTTCTTTTTCTCAGTCAGAATTTCAGTTTTTTTCCCCAACTAATCTTGGTGATTCAAAGAGCCAGACTATACTTTTCCCTGAAGGTTTTTTTTTTTCTAAACAGCCTCTTATTGTTGTCAAACTTTTATTGTGGAGGAACTGTGGTATTGCTTTAACAATTGACATTTTTTCCTTGTGAGGCAAAACTATTTTTTGGAACCAGGAAGCCTTATTTCACTGACCTAAAACACTACTGACAAGCATGTCTGTTTCACTTTCGATGGATTCACAGCAGGATTCAAATTATGTGTGATCTGGTTCAGATGTGGTCCAATACCTTTAATAGCTTCTAAAGTTGTGCTAACCCGTTCCTTCCCTGACCTTTGCAAGAGTTTTTATTGTACAACTGAACTCAAGTCAGCACATAATTCATGTGAAGAGGAAGTGAGACACTACTGGGAATAGAACACAATGTTTTAAAGTACTTGCTGGTATACCATTGTTGGCATTTGTTTGCCACGAGTTGATGTAACAAAAAAAATAAGGTTTCTTTTTCTACCAATGATAGTTGTATTGTCAAAGAGTGAGTGAGGTGACCCCAGCATACATAAATCAATACATTGTCATAATGACATACATGTTTTGTAAGAGAAGCATGCAAAAATATCAAAGACACAGAAAGGGCAGACTAACAACTTAAAAAAGAAAACTTGTTTGCAAGGGGTCAGAATATTTATTACAAGCCGTTGTCATGGACAGACAGACAGACAGACAGACAGACAGACAGACAGACAGACAGACAGACAGACAGACAGACAGACAGATAGATAGAAATGGACAATGGTGTCGTCTGCATAGAATCACACCGAAGAACAAGCAGTTGTCAGTATGATATTCTATAATCATACTACTGGTTGGAAGCTGATAGATGTCACATATCAGGGAGTGTGGATCAACTTTTTGTTTGTAAAACTATATATTGTATATATATAAAGGATGGGTTGGAAATCTCCTGCCTCAGCAGACTGTGTCTATCAGTACCAGTTAATGTCATAGTGTACAGGTCTGTTAGCTACCTCATCCACAGCAAAGACAGACAAAACGGTAAGAAAACTGATTCTGTCATTTGTGCAGCAATGCAATCTTTTATGTCTTTGGTTATAGTATGCTAACAGAAAAACGTCAGATATTTACCAATGTACATTTAAAAAAGGAATTATGATTTCCAGTGTAACTCTGAATCCCCAGACTACTGACCCATCAGGCAGGAGGTGAAATATAGTGCTGTAAAAAGCCGATGACATAATGTCTTGACGTTTGCTTTAGTCACCTTCAGCACATCAGATGTGGTACATTAATTTATTTGGATCAACCCATTTCAGACCTTGCTGTGCTTTCATTTTATTTCCGTTGAATTGGCTTCATAGTCTCTTTCAGACATTCATGTGAGACTTGATCACAGTGAAATTCCACATGGAAAAGAACTATGAATGCTTTGACTCCTTCAATGGTTTCTCTTTTGCGTTTGCTTTTTCTTTTTCTTTCTCCTTTTGTTTCTTCTCTCTCTTTTTCTCCTCTTTGGCCTCCTTGTATTTCCACACCGGGGGCTCCAGGTAACCCTTTTGCCTCTTCTTCTTTTTCTCTTTCTTCGGAGTGGGCTCCCCAGACTTTGTCACCTCAATTTTTGGAATGCAGCCTGAGGGGAAGATACTGTTCCTGTGTGCCATGCTGCGGGGTATGAAGCTCCTCATTCCGCCCGTAGACATGCTTTCCCTGCGCTGTGACTCCTGGCAGCAGGAGGTCAGTGATACAGAGGTGGCTGACACAGCAGTGGGTGAAGCTGAGAGTGAAGCTGAGGTGATGGAGCCGTTGCTGTGAGACACTGTGCTCTCCTGCAGCTCCTTTTTACTGTGCTTTTCAAGTAGTTCGGGAACGGCGAATCGCCGTTTACCGATCTCAGGGGGGCTGGTGGGGCAGAGTGGACGGCACCCAGTAGCTATCAGCGGGCTGTGGATGCTTGTGGTCATGCGCACCATATGATCCATGACCCCATTGTCCTGGGGGTCCTGTGGGAACCTGAAAGTAAAGCTATCTATCAAACGTTGTCTCAGTCTCTGACTAGCTGTTTTGGCGGCAGTGGCCTTTGCTACAAGGTGCTTCAGATCAGGCCACTCTGGGACGTAGCTATCACAGAACTGCTCAGCGACAGGATGCGCCTCCAGGCGGCGTAGTCTCTTCAGAGTCTCAAATCTTCCTGTCCTAATGGCCCAATCCTTTAGACCACGTCCTTGGACAAAGTCTATTGCATTCATATCTGCACCTGCATCGGAAAAAATGTGGAAATAGAAATTAGCAAATAAAACAAAGACACAAGGAGTGCGCTCCTTAAACTCTGAATGACACATATGGTCTTGAATTGTCACGAACAGGTATGCAGTTCTCAATGTACCCGCTCAAGAGTAAGTAAATTTCATACTGATGTGTACAAGGAATACAGGTATTCTATCTATTTGACAAAAACAAATCTAACTTTAAACGTAGCATCCTGCACAAATACCTATTTTCCATTTAATCATCTGATTTTTATGTTGTGCAAGTACAAGTTGTTTCTGGGTTTGGATCTTTTTGAATTTATCTGTTAATCTAATGTGTTAATCTGCTTATCTAAACCTGCTAACAATTCAATGGTGACAAGTCAAGCACAATTCTGTTGCTTTTAATTTGAGCTGCATTTAAAGAATGGTTTCACAAACAATACTCAGTGGGTGTGAATGTTCATCCAATCATTTTTTCAATTTTTTTCAAACCTAGTTCTACCTCTGGGCCTTGTGAGAGTCAGTCTGGGGATGGATCAAACTGTGAAGACATAACCACTGCTGCAAGAACCACATTTCACATCGCTGTTTCATCTGTACATGTCTGTACATGCCCACACAATGACTGTTCTGGGTTGTGTACCAGCACCAGAGATCCTGTATTTTACCAGCTTGGTTACCAGCTTAGCCTGTGTGTGTGTGTTTTTTTTTAGCCATACTGGGACAGAAAATGAAAAAATTTACATTTAAAATTTACATTTGGTGATCTGTTCGTACCAAGAAGATGGTCGACTTCAATGACCCACAAACGTACCATGCATTAGCAGGGCCGACACACAGTCCTCTCTGCCCTGCAGACCTGCCTTTATGAGGGCTGTGAAGCCACGCGGATCCCTGACCTCAGTGTCCACACCAGAGAAGTAGTTAAGGATATGGTTGAGAATGGTGATAAAACCTGGAAGGAAACGGTGTGTTGATATGACAGCGATGAGTAAAGGCCAGATGTGTTTAGCGTTTGTGTCTGCAAACGTACCTGCCTGGGCAGCAATCATGAGGGCGGTGTTACCGTCATTGTCTTGGTGGTTTATGTCTATCAGTGGACATGTGTGCAGCAGGGTGACAATGTCTACGAAACCCTTGGCCACGGCCAGCATGAGTCCACTCTGAAGGGGACAGAGGAGAAATTAATGGTGTCATTATTCATTTATTGACTTTTTATGGTAGTATTTTTGTTGTGTTCACTGTCCTTGTCTTGTACAACAAAGGAAATGCATCTCACCCTGCCATTGATGTCCAACTCCATGGCCTCCTCCTTCGTGACCCCCCTGGCCATGATCCTGCACAGGGATGTGGGATCATTCCGGGCACAGGCCTCATAAAGCGTCTTGGCAGGCTCTGTGTGCTCGTTGCCTCTTTCATAGACGGGGAGTACTGAGTCGTCGGAAAGGACGCTCCCTGAGTCAGAGTCGTCCAGGAGGATCTCTGAATCGTCTGATGGGCCGGCGCCCAGATGAGGGTCATCCCTTGCAGTGGCCATTGGAACCCCCCCCGTTTGCTGGACACCACTCACATCTTCAATATAGACATTTTAAGAGTTACACAAACATTGCTGCTCTTAGGATTGTGAACAACATTGTTCATCTGAATGTACTTCACTTCAATGCGTTCTGATGTACGTTTAGTGTCTCCTCAAGGAATTAGCATCATTTTACGTCTGACTACAACACCAGCGATATTACACTGGCAACCACTATAACCGATATGTAAAGTAGATCAGGTGATCAAACAGGCATGACGTGTAAAGAGGATGAGGAGCTTCACCTCACTTCAGCTCCCCTGATCCGTCAGTCAGATTTACATGATAGCTAAGCTGCATGTATAACAGACCTTTTTCCAATGTTTGCACATTGACTCACCCCTTTACTGGCTGACTTAATTGCTGAATACATTTTTGCTGGAAAGTCATTGCTTTTCCTACATTCGACACATATATGAAATTTGATGTATCTATGCAACTTCATTTCCATCATTCATGCACGGAAAGATCTAGCGTTCAACTAGTCTGTTGGTGATCTCTTACTGAATCCATTCCTTCACGCCTTTGTTCCAAAGAGCATTATGGTTGAAGCCCAGGGCTCCAGGATAATTCAAGGGGTGCTCAGAACATACTAGAATATAACATAGAATGGTCAGCACCCCTGGCTGAAGCGACAGTAGCTCATATTCTCTCATGAATAGACATTGTACAGTGCAGCAGGTTGTATCTGTCTATCTCACTGGTTGAACAGGCAAAGTAACTTCTTGCAACTGTTTTTTATGGATCATCTCACATGGCGATTCTGCTGCTCATCAGGCTCACACACAAACTGGTCGTTTTTTTTTTAAAGATTTCAAAAATATGGAGTGTAGCGCTCGAGCAATGACGCTCAGTATTTCATGGTTTCAGTTCTCAAGCTGCACAACATCTTATCCATTATAGATTCAAGACAGAAAAATTGTTTGCACAGAATCAGCCCTCCACCTGCTGGTGCTCATATGTTAATGCCAATTTTTTTTTAATGACATCTTTTGGATAAGCTCCTGTTAAGTGCCACATAGAACCACTCCTTTAATACCTCCAGCATATTTTTCCATTTTATTGTGTCGAGCAGAAGAATTAACACTGTCACTCCAATGTTCCTTCATTTTCATCCCTCTGCAACACAACTGGCCTGTCTCCTCCAAACACGAGCTGTTCACTCTGAACTGTGGGGAGTTGATGTAAATAGGTGCAAACATGTTTTCCCAAAGTAGATAATTTGTTTCTCACCCTGAAACCAATCAGCAATGGACCGTCTTCTTCTTCTCTCTGTCTCTTTCTTTCTCTCCTGTCAAACTTCCTCCTGGTTGGTCAAAGCATCTTATTGAACTCCCACTCCTCCTGTCAGCATTTAGATAGTGGTAAAGTTTAAGTTCCCCAAAATGACTCCGGCTCTATCCTGCCCCTCCCTCCATCTCGACTGGCCAGTTATAGGTTGTCTCACCGGCCAGCAATCCACCCAGGTCCCAACATAGATTCGGCTGCTCTAAGTCAGGCAGCATGCTCTGTCCCTCTCATCCTGATTAAAGAAGATTTAAGGATTAAGAGCAAAAAGACAGCAGCAAACCTTGCTCCCTTTAAAGTCTGTCTGCTCTGTGTTCCTTCCTTCTCTCACTTCACAGCTCCCTGAGGAACCAGTTCTGCTCCTTCTGCTCTTCTGTTGTGTCACATCAGACCTCATTGACTGTCCAAATAACTGCTTTTACTGAATCGTGGCTTCTAAATCTGCTGTGCTGCTGAGCCCCCTGTAACTGAATAACATCAGTGTGTGATGGAGTTTTCCCATGAAAACGTTGGTTTTGGGACAACAAACCAACACGCTTGCCCCAAGTCAGGGGGCTTAGTAGTAATTATTCCCATGACAAGGATGACACGCACCAACACACATGCATGGAAACATGTGGACATGCACACAACCCACAGTACATGCACAGTGTGACTAATAGTTAGGCAACATTGTATTTACAAAATGCGACTTTCAGCTTACATGTGAAACAAATCAGAAAGAGGTTTTCTCCATTTTAACCAAAATCCTTTTCATGTTTTGGGGCTGAATGCCAAGCGGGGGCAGTAGTGTCATACAAGCAGGTTTATTCATAGCATCAGGGACTCGCTCACGTGGCCCCAAAGGTGCATGTAAACAGATTAACCCTGATATTTGATTGGAGTCAGACCAATAGGTAATTTAGCCACTGTTATGTAACAAGGCCTTTGTTCGAGGGAGGTAGACTGCCTCCCTCTGATCAAACTGTCAACTGCAGTCCAGCTCATTTCATGTTCATAAACAAAATAAGTAGTCAGCGCATCTTGAAAGCAGACATAACATTGTTTTTTTCTTCTGTCGGTACGAACAGTGTCATCATATCAGCAGAAACCAGGAATTGTATATATGTCATGATATATAAAGAGCAATTAAATTGTGCATGCCTTCTTTTTTCCAGTCACAAAGCAGCCATAGAACTGCAGCATGAACAGCTGAATAGAAATATGATCACAGTAAACATATATATAAAATATATCTGCAGATTTAATGCAAGTATTTCCACTGTATATGCGAAGGACTCACAACTATCAGTTACTGCTAAAGGCTGCGAGTGTGTTAACACAAGCTCTGTCGTGTCTCAGTAAACAGTGACAGATGGAATAGTCACTCAAAAGTCATGGAAATATTGTGGCAAATCTGCTATGATGAGCTGAAGGATCAGTGTCTGAGCTGAATCCTTCTTCCAACCTCTTCAGTTGTCAGCCATGAGCTGGACTAAGCGTACCTTTTATTCAGTGCTGAGACAGGAGCTTGGGGTGACTCCCAAAATGATATGAAACACCGGAAGAGGACAAAAGGGCACACAGGAGTAAAGATTTATAGCTGGTGGGGGCCAGACCAGAAATGAAGTCGATAGGAAATGATACGGCAGGAAAAGGAAACCTGTTTGGCACAAAGGGTGGGGTTGTGGTGTTCTTTCTTTTGTTTTGAATTTCCCTTTTTTCTTTTAGATATGGGAGCCTGCTCTGGTGTCTTTTACCAGATGAGGGCAGCAGAGCACACACAGCAAACTGACACAGCAGCATTCAGTCTGATTTCCCAGACACAAATAATTACTAACCCCATTAGTGATTTAAAGAGCATTTCTTTGTGATCTTACTATCACACTTTCCTTCTAGGGTCAAACATATTAAACTTCTCCCCAGACACCATTGTAGGCAAAAGAGCAAAAGAACGTGGAAAAAGGCTTGGGAAGCAAGAAGCTAAGTTTAGCCAGCTTAGTGAGTGATTGTAAAGACAACCATGTGCTCGGCTAATTATAGATAGATAGATAGATGTTGGCAGTCACTGCAGGACCGGTCTTACTAGGACTTACTCAGTGTCTGTGAGCATTTCTTTTATTAGTTCCAGACATATAACTTCACTACTCCACAAATACTATTTGTTATGAAATGCCATGATTTGCTGGAAATGAGTATATGTAAGATGTACGTAGATGGAAGAAAGCCTGGATGAAACACGTCTCCTAACTAACCTGATGAATGTGGAATAGCTGTGGACACTGCTCGTACCCGTCTTGTAACCCAGGGGTGTCTAAACTGGTCCTTGAGGGACACCTGTCCTGCAGGTTTTGCTCCTACACACCTGATTCAAATCAGCAGCTCGTGGTCAGGCCTCTGCAGAACTTCACAGAGACGGATTCAGGTGGGGTAGAGGCAGAGGGACGTCTATCACATGCAGGATAGGCGGCCCCCGAGGACACCCCTGTTCCAAACTAATCCGAATACTTGTGGGTTTCATGATGGACCTTTTAAGTGCCCTTGCAGAGCTATTTCAATTCCGTTCCAAACCTTAATACAAAAATCCCTGTTTTGCTCTTTCCTTTTGGTGGACATTTGAAGGTATTCTCCTGGTCCTCTGTTCTTTCTTCATCCACATACTTCTGCAATCCAGGATGTTTGACTCATTCATTCATCCATTTTCAGGAATCGCTTGTCTGTGTTACAGGGGGGCCAGAGAGAATCCCCCCACCCCCCCACCCCCATACAGAAGCTGGAATTCCATCCACGAACCTCTTGCTGAGAGTGCTCACCAAGATGTCCCAGTGTATATATTTGGCATCATATTTACCTTTGTAGTAATTCCATCATTTCCTCTTCCAGGAGGTTTTTGCCGGGAGTGGTTTGTCTGTGTGTGTGTGTGTTTGTCTGTGCCAGGAGGTGAGGTACGGGCCCAGAAGGAAACAACACATGAAAAGTTTTACATAGTAAAATGTGGAATTTATGTATATGATCATTTCTAGATGTAAATGGAATACATTAAGTTTAAGAAGTAATTGTTGTAATAATAACAATGGTATATTATTATTATTATTATTATTATTATTATTGTTATTATTATTATTATTATTATTATTATTATTATTATTATTATTATTGTTATTATTATTATTATATTATTATTATTATTATTATTATTATTATTATTATTATTATTATTATTATTATTATTGTTATTATTATTATTATTATTATTATTATTATTATTATTATTATTATTATTATTATTATTATTATTATTATTATGATATACCTGATATATGTATCATGTGTAGGTTCAGTCTGTCAGTCACAATGTTGGAACCCCCCTTACGTCTAACAACAAATAATTTTGTGCATTTGCAGTTCAGCCTGTAGGCAATGAAAAAAAAAGCTGAGAAAGAACTGTGTAAATGACAGTTTCTTAAAGAGTTGAGCGTCATGGGCTGTGTGCTCATGCCTTATTTGGGGCTGCCCTGCTGCTCATATGTCACTGCCTGAGACTTGGGCAAAGATGAAGAGAGCGTGTTGGGTGCAGTGGTATTTCAAAGAGGGCGACGACCTTAGAGAGGTGGAGATAGTTTGATACTGGGTGAAAAAACATTCAGGTACTGAAGACAAAGAGTAGGAAATAAAGAAAGAGGAAGAATTATGAAGGGAGGAGATGTTTTTAGGGAGGGGGGTGGTGATCCTCTACAGCCAATGAAGAAGAGGAAAGAAGTATTTCAGGAGGGGTGAAGTGCTCCGTCCTGAAGTCACAGCTCAGTATTTGGGCACTGAGAGAGAAGGAGAAGATCAACTAATCAGCCAGTCCTCACCAGACAGCGTGTCTACAGGTTATATGACCGCTAAAACACTCGTCTTTTATAGGAATGACAAAGACGGCAAACCAAGGATGCCATTCTTCTCCCTGTGCTAGAGGACAAGGTGGACATGTGTACTGGACCGAGGCACTGATAACGTCTACAGCCAGCTCACCTGTTAGCACGGGGCACAGAAAGAGAGGGGGATGAGCAGCGACGAGCCTCAGGCCTTCTCCACGAGTGCATGTTTCCAGGTCCAGAACGACTCTCTCTGAATCAAACACCCTGGGGACAAGAAGTACAAGGGACACACAGCCAGAGTGTGACGCTTGGAGATCAAAAGGTTGATGCTGCAGAGGAGAATCATCTGAGGTGGAGAGAGAGATTTTTGGGGAGGTAAGAGGATTTGTTAACATGGAAAGAATGAAGGCTCTGCAGAAAAATCAGGGACGCACCGACCAGATGTTGGGAGCCATGACTGATGTGCTTACTTCTGTGGCCATGCCCCATCAGCAGTGGGTGAGTTGCTAATCTGTGATGTCTGCCTGTTTATAGCGAAGCCACATAGTCAACAGGAAAGAAATAGACACATGGAGGTATTTGTCATCACGTGCAGAGCATGACATCCCAACCACATTTACTTTTTTGTCACCACTAAACCTAAAATGGTCAAGCCAGACATGCATAGAAGGAAGAGAGGGAGAAAGGGGCGGACTTTGCCAGTCTCTGTTCAGTGCTTGGGAGGAATTTTGGATGTGTTTGGGAAACTGGCAGCCATGTAGGGGTGATAAAACAATCTGATCACAGACAGTCTGAAAGAATTATATCACCCGTCATGAATTTACTGACAATTCCTTCTCTATCTTTCCCCCTTCGTCTAACCCTAAATCTACAGTTGCATACATACATTTTTGAAATAAAATGTTCACAGCTAAAGCTTCAGTGGTTTTGGCTTGACTTTTCATTTTGTCTTCTTCAAAATGTTTATTTTAATGAGTCATTTTCACCCTCTGTGGTAAAGAAAACCCACAGCAGTCAGCCTCCATCCCACAGAGGAATGATTAACCTGTACTCCTGTGCTGCTGGGTTTCCAAAGCACATTGAAACGACAGGCCAGGAAGTTATTATTATCCAATATCTGTGGCGAGAGTTGGACCTCAACAATTTCATCTGCATTTTCTGGCAGCGTGTAATGGAGGAAATGATGAAAAAGACACAGGGAATGGTGGAAAAACACAACCGCTGGTATAATGTTTTATGGTTATGCGACTCTGCAGTCTTACTATGGCTTCCTTCTTGAGAGCACAGCTCCATGGCTGACAAAGGCATCTCTGTGTGTAGCTCTCAGAGGGTGGTGAGGCAGACCTCCCATCAAGCGAAGATGGAAAGGGGGCTGTCCCGGCCCCAGTGTAAAACTGAGGGGCAGGACTGGGAGCAGCACACCACCACACAAATCCCAGAGCGGACAGAGAGAACAGGTAGGACCTGAAAGCTGCACTGAGCGCGACAGACCATTTAGTGTGTGCCCCCCCACGCCCCCACCCCCCAACCCGTAATGCTAGTCTAAACACTGGCCCTTGCCAAACCAGTCAGAGCATATAGACGCACCGAAACACAAACTTCCAAGCTCAGCTTTGATTCGTTGTGTGGAAACATCTCAGATATCAGAGTAGTGACATATGAAACAGCCTGCTCAGCCACTCACATCAGCTTCAAGGGGCGGCACTCTAGGTTGTTACTCAAACATGCCGTGATAACTAATTTACCCACGATCCTGACAATATTAAATTTAACAGTGTGTACACATGAGTACCCATGCTGTAAGCTCAGTCTGTTCTGTTTTTGTTCTGCCCTGTTGTGTGTGTGCAGATCCAGGATCAAACAGGCCCGGCTGGTGGTCTTTAAGCAGTAATAACTTCAGGAAAAGTACAAGACTGGGTTCTCCTGACTGCTCGAGGGTTATAACTTTCCCTCCTCTGTACCCAAGGGTATTACTTATAGCTGTAAATGACTCTGCTTTAATTTACCAGACTAAGTACCTGAGTGAAAAAAGAGGTATTCGGTGTAAGTGCGTACACATACTGCACTCTCCCCATGGGGCACTAAAAAAAACACTTTTTCCCTTTTGCTCCAACACTCTTGATTGCACTAATTCAGATCTTACTGTGAAAAGGTTGCGTGCTTTGCCATGTTCCTTGAGTGGAATCGAACAAAAGGAGCTTTGTAGCTGGATTTGGGTTTGGAATGGAAGGAGTGTTTGTGTATATATGGGAGTCTTGGTGGTGTGTACCATGTGGCTGGACAGCAAAATATTGTGGAGAACAGTACACAGCGTGAGTGAGTGCGACGGGGTATTTGGACCAGAGGAAGCTGTCAGTGATTCTTATCTGTAATGGTCACACTCGAATGGGTTGTGCTATTGAGGTTAATGCTGCCAAATATTATCTTTGCATACAACTCAAGGCTCAGGGAAGGAAATAAAAAAAGTTACGCAACGCTTTTAGGGCCATGTGGAAAGAAGAAGACCAAAAGGGAAATTGTTTATTCCAGAACCAGACAAGCTTCTTTCTCAGTTGTTTTTGCACAGCCCAATTTCCTCCGGATGGGAGATCGGATAGAAAGTGGATGACACATGACACAAAGCACAACCATGCTAACCAGAGCAGGCCATTTAGGACCTCTCGGATTACCAAAAATGTTTGTTTTGAAATATGTAGATATTCAATAGTTCACTGACAAATCAAAGAGCCTCAAATGCACATGCACATAATTGTTTCACAAAGAAAATCAGTGGTTTTGTATATGCAATTTATGTCATATTTCAAAGTTTACCAATTAACATTTACCAGTTGACAGTAATTACTTACTAATTACCTCTGTTGGCTTTCAGTTGTGTGTATGGTCAATTTCACTAGATGATGTAATCTCATTTTTAGCTCAAATCGTTGATTTAAACCCCTCAAACTCACTTTAAGCTTTCCGACGTGCGGGGGTGGGGGGGGGGGGGGTGTTCAAAGTGTATCATCAAACACAGACAAGCGTCTGAATACATTTTGCTCCGGTTTGAGTGGCAGAGGTCACAGAGATGTTTCCATCTCTTGCTGTGTCTGTGGACTAGAAGGGAAAGAGGAGAGGCCCAGTGGTTCATAGGGCCACTGGGACCATCTGTTACGTGTTAGAAACAAGATGCACACCAGTGGCTTCCCAAGAACAACGCACAACCTCCAGGAAATCAGATCCATTTCTCCATCCTAGTTTACTTTGCTCATCTTCCCACTACTTGTATGTCTGTATCTGCCCCCAAAGGAGAAAAAAAAACCTGTGGCTCAGGAGGTGGAGTGGGTTGGGGAGGTTCCTCAGAGTCCATATCAAAATATCCTCCAGTAACTACTTATTGGTCCTAATGCTGTGCCTTAAGTGTGTAAATGTTTGTGTTAGCGGCTGGGCACCTTCACAGCCGGAGCGGCCAAATGAGTGAGTGTGTGAATGGGAGGGCATGTCGACGCTTTGAGAACCTCTAAGGTACACAATGCAGCGTCTACCAGGTCTGTTCTGTAACAGTGGCCAAGTGTTAATGATGCGACCTGATTTTGAGACAAAATGCTTGAAGTCACATCAGCGTCACACTACACTGAACCTGTAACACAAACCAGAACCAGAACCAGAACATACTGATCCTGAGAGCACGTAAACTTATAGAACCTTAGAAAACATGCCTATAGCGTCAAAACGTTACAGCAAACAATTTTCCGCATTTATTTTATGCTGTATTGTTATAAAGTCTATATGAGAAGTTGAAGAAGAATAAAATTGCACACCTTTCCTTAGTTTTGTTGTTGATGACCCAAAAGAATTAAAGGATTTCAGATTGATAATTCCAAGGACCTAAACTAGATCCCAGAGTAATCCCATGAGGTGAATTGTGTTCCACTTTTCTGTGTCTTGATGGAATAAAGAGCACACTCAGTTTGGTACTCAGTACCTCAATGAAAAACATGTTTCATCATATTCAAGTAAATATGATGTAAACTAAGTACCCCGCCTGCATCTTTTGTCCATATGAGGTTTTGTCTGTGACTGGGAGCATGTGCCATCCAGGGAGATCTGATCCCAGAGGACGCTGGGAATGAACTGGGGGCCTTAAATGGGCAGAGATCATTCAGAGGCCACATCATATTTGAATAAAACTAGATAGAATCACATCACACAGGTGCATGTGTGCATGTGGACTGGTGCACACTAATGATAACTTTTCTCACTTTTATTTAAATTCCATTATATCTTGGAGCCTTATTCCCAGCATAAATTACTTTTAGACCTGGTGTTGTGTCGACAGACAAATCAGACTATTGGTGCCATAAGATTTCGTTTCTATCTCAATGCATGTGTGATGGTCCACTTCTTCTGATTCCAGGTTGTGTGTGTCCCACTTTAAACACAACATACCAGGTCTGGAAAAAGCTGTTGCACTTAGCTCTTAGTTAATACACAACACATTATGTGGTATTTCACTCACAACTACATATACACCTACACCTACGGGACATCTAGAATAGACATATCCATGGAGTGACACATTAAATTGGCCTTATCACAGTCACTACACACTACTAAAGACAGTTTATCCAGCCCAGTTATGTGCAGCATCTTTGTGTCTTTACGGAGTGTAATTGTTGAGGTTGATGTTGTGTCTGGGAGAAGTGGGTCAGGCGGGTTGAGCCGGAATCCTCAGGTCAGTCAGACACCTCACCGGTCACTGCTCCACAGCACAGCTGGCATTTAGACCATAGACTGACCCAGATGGAGGAGCCTGAACACAGACTTCCCAGGACAGGTATGTGCATACGCATACACAAATACACAAGTCAGGTCACTCATACACATGTGTACACACGGTCACATTGATGCATGCTTCATACTGGTGATTGAAATAAACCAAAAGATTATCTGCATATTTTTCTGATCCAAAAAAAAAAAAAAAAAAAACGTTCCCTTGACAGCAACACCGCAGGGTCTCAGTGATTTTAATCAAAAATTAAGCACTACAGTTCCTCTCCACGTGAGGTCCCTTTTTGCTTTGTTTAATTAACATTTCCTCCTTTGGGTGGCGTCTTAGCTGAGGCTTAAGCCACAGACACAGTCATCAGCCGGCTTGGAGTACGAGCACGCTGCCTCTGGAGCAAAGTTCAGATAGCAGCGCCAAAGAGATAATAAAAAAAAAAGGAGGAAGGCTGTACGTCAGGAGGAGGAGAAAAAAAATCTAGTTTAAGTCACGTCAAATCAAGGAAGCTGGATATGGATGAATTTCTTTTCACGGCCTTTGAGTTTGTGTGGGGGTGCACAAAGTGTGTAACAGTGTGTATGTAATTTATTGTAAATCATATGCAAGGTATCATTTGAGAAAAAAAACCCCATCTCCACAGGAGGTGTATTTCCCATTAGCTGATTGCAGAACTTGTTCTGCAGTGTATGGTGCACACACACACACACACACACACACAAATACACCCATCTGTCACCCTGGTATATACAGGCAATGTAGTTTAGTTTAATTGGACCACATCAGCTCCTCTTGGACACAGGACAGGACAGACGAGAACAGGACATTTATTCTGAGGCGACTGCTCCTCGATGGAAACTCAGCCAAAATCCAAAAACCTCCCCCTCACCACCGGCTTCTCCACAATGTTAGTTTTCCTTAATTGGAGCTTCACTTGGAGATGACGATAGGGCGGAGCAGAGAGAAGGAGAGGAACTGAGGGAGAAAGCCGAAGAGAAGGAGGAAGGAAAATGAAATCTAAGTGAATACATTTTGGCAGGATTTCAGCTGGCTGATGGGGGTGAGGAAAGGCTAATGTCAGTTGGGGGTTGGGGAATACACTGTGAATAAGCAACTGCTTATCAACTGAACTGAGTCTTATGTCATGTGGATTCTGCCTGTTTGTCTGGAGCTTCAGTCAGGTTCATCTGCATACTGCCACAGATTATGACTCTGTCTACTCCAGCAGTGGGTTATGTTTACCATGTATGTGTTTAATATCCAAGAATGGCACTATGAAGGACAGTTTGGACAAAACGCACTCTGCTTGCTTAAAAATGCAGATATAGTAGTATGCTATGCATTGTCTAGGCAAACTTCACAACCAGTCATGAAAGCATGTGCACGTTATCATCCTGTATCAGTGTAGCAATCGGGGACTCTCTCTTTACACATCTGCACAAGTATCCATGTGCAGACGAACATTTGTTTGCGTGTGTGTGTTCATGTGCGTCATGTGGGAGATAGAAGGGAGGTGTGACAGAGAGATGGAGAGATCAAACAGAGAAAAGGGGGGTGTTAATGCACACGTCACTTCGAATCCCCATTCCTCTCAGCCAGTTAGAGGAGTCAGATATTTGTGATTTTTCTGTTACTGTGGCTTAGAGTACCTCCAGTTTGTCCATAAAAATCAGCATCCACTTACAGCACACACACTAAACCTTATGTTATGCACCTGCACAAATGCCCCCTACTGGATGCGTGTAGAAACACCGTTTAGCCTGAAAAGACCGCGTACCATTTACGTTCCCTTCGTCACAAGTATTCTTCATTGTGTTCCATGTTTAGTGTGTGTGTGTAGAATGACAGTGCAAGTGACGGTCACCGTTTTGGCCTTTGATTCTCCTCTTGGTGTCTGTTTTTCTACATCTTGCTTTACTCAAAAACCTCTTTTCATCTGTCAAAACAACTGTCTCTCTCAAACCGCTTTGAATTGTTCTCCCGCGCCTCGGCAAGATCAGACGAGCGGACACGTTGAGCAGCGCTGTTCCTCGTGCGAATTACACCCTTCACCTACGGATGTTTACAGCATCCATTATAGGTGAAGAAATGGAGAGACGGAGTGAGCCCGCGAGGAGGAGAGAGGGGCATTGTGGTCCAGCTGGATGTGACTTGCAAGGCAGTGTGCTGGTTTAACCTGAAACACAAGTGTAGGGTTCGCCTCTGCCATGTTATATCTGTTATATCTGTTTGACAAGGCCTTTAATAACACACATTTGAGGCCAAAGAAAGACAGACAGGTAGGAAACCGCAACGAGCACCACTGAATCACTGCATGCTGTTTGTTAGGTGGGGATTTTGGTTCAGTGCCAACCTCATTTGCTTCAATGTCCCAAAGAAGAACCTGAGTGAGCGCCATGATGGTACTTGTGGTTGATTGCCAGGTACTTTCCACAGAGTCAGAATGTCGCCTGTGTGAACACTGTATATTGCGATGAAGCTGCAAAATTTAGAAGGGCACACACGTGAGTCTGCAGATTTAGGCAGAAATAATAGATTGCATCTGTGAGTGCTGATTGTATTAATATAGCAGCAGCAACCTTTTCTGTTCTCCCTCTGCCAGTCGCTGACGTATCGAGTTGTTCGCTGCATTACCTATTGACATTTCAACAGGCGTCTGTAGGGAAGAACAGCTGATGACTCACAACTCAGTGCTGATTGAGTGTGATGTGCCCTGATGTAAATCACCAGTCTAAATCTGGTCCACTTTGTATGCACTGTTATGTTAGCAATTAAACAACTTCCAGGTTCATTAAACAGATTCACGCGAGAAAACACCAAAAATAGCAGCAAGATTGTTATGATGATAATGAGGGTGTTATGCAGACGGACAGATTGTGTGTTTGCAATGGTGTGGGCGGTTTTTCACCTGCCCATGCATTTTTATAAATGGTTTTCCAAGAGCATTAAATGTATTAAGTTGTTAAAGATAAGATGAGATTATCCTTTATTGTCCCACATGAGAGACACAGCAACAAAGATGTAGCAGTAAAAAAGGCATAGAAAGAATATTGTGATAGCTAAATGTGCAGTATTAATAATGTATACAGGCATAAAAATAAAGTAAAGAAAATGTACATGAGAGAGGGTACCTGCAGTATTTTACCATCCTAGAGTCCACTGGTGGATAAGAAACATTAAATGTATTTTGTTTGATAAGAAAAGTTAAGCTTTTATTGTCCCACAGAGGGAGTATTTACAGCAGCAAAAACAGCCACTTGAGAAATACAGTAATAAAGTAGGAGATACACAAGATGAAATATTTATAGGTGTCAAATAAATCTGAAGTGACTTTCAATACAAGATCATCTATACAAGATAATATACATCTAAGGAATCACTGATGGGCCTGAGTATGGAGATTAGATAGATTTCTTGTGCTTTGAAAATAATTGCATTGTGGGTACATCACCGACATGAAATGATGCTAAATCGATATGCTAATGTAGCATTGAGCTTTACTGTTAATCCTGAATGAGATACTCATTATTACTACCATCAGGTATATTGAATATATATTTAACATGGTTAACATAGATTCCCTGTTCCCTTGTGCATAGATTTCTTTGATTAGTCCCTCAAAATGTTGAGTTGTCGAGTCGACACATTGTGAAATATGAGACTCCCCGCTCGCACCATGGAAACACAAAGAAAAGAAAAGCCTCACTAAATAAGCGCCATTATCATAAACGAATCACCCGTGAAGTGAACTCACTCCTGACCTGTCAGGAGGGGTAACATGGTCCGTAACACACTTGGTCATCTTACATGACACCACAACCCAACATGGCCTCTCCTCTGTAAATAGCTTTATGCATCATTACAGACCTGGGGGTTACTATTTCCAGGGTCGACTCACAGCTCAGACTGGAGAGTGTGGCATTTCATCTCTTACGTCTGGATATCCAAGAGTCCCTGTAAGTGCTGCTCATGCTAAAATGAGACTCAAACCAGGAGGAACAGAGGATATGAGAGCAGACAGGGGGCAGAGGAGAAAGAGAAGGGAGCAGAGAGAAAACAGCTGAGGGGGGAGAAAGGGAGGACAGGAAAAGAGAAAATTAGGGGAGTGGGAACGTTATCCTGGAATAGCCAGCAACTAGAGCTGCAGACTCCACCCTTCTCACCCCTCCCCTTACTCTCTCTCCCTCCCTATCTCTCTCTCTCTCTCTCTCTCTCTCTCACACACACACACACACAGACACACACACACACACACACACACACACACCGAAGCAGTCTTCCAGTCTGTCATTTGACCAGGCAGTTCAAAGAGGAGAGAGCACAAAACTGGAAAACAGAGACAGAGGCAAAGAGAAGGGAGCCCATTCAACACAGCGATAAGCTCGCTGGAACGTCTCTGGGTCTGTGTACCACCAGCTGAAGACCTGAGAGTGTGGATTTCTTCTTGACCTTCTGCTTTGGAGGACTCTTCTCTGCTACCGAGTCTGGATGTGAGTTTATCTCTGTCTGCAGTCAGCTGAGGAGGACGCTCAGTTGACACCGTGTCGGACATCAAAACTTTGAGGAGTGAACCTTTACTTCTAAAGGCTGAAAGAAGTGCAGTCAGAGTGACAGAGCAGGAGAGAGATAGTGGGAAAGAGAGAGAGAGAGAGGAAGAGAGCGCCGGGCCATGCCCACCTCTGCTCATGGTCCAACAGCATGAAAGGGGGCCACTACCACCATCGCCACCACAGAGGCTGTGGCTGCCAGCACTTGTTCCGTAAAGTCCTGGCCAAGTGTGGCTGCTGCTATGCCCGAGTCAGAGGTCAGTAGGACTCACATCTTCTCTCACATACACAACCGACGACCACACTTACAAAAGGTCTTTGGTCTTTCTGTTGGTGCTCCTCTCCTCTCCTCTCCTCTCCTCTCCTCTCCTCTTCTCTCCTCTCCTCTCCTCTCCTCCTCCACCTACTTATCTCTCCCTCCCTTGTGCAGAGCATACGTGAAATGTTTAGATGTAGGCTTCGATCCTCTCGGCTGCTCTCACCGCCTCCAGCTACAGCAACAGGTGTGCGTCACATCTGAGCACGCACAAAAAAAAAAAAAAAAAAGCTCTTACATATGATTACAAATTCAGGAACAAGCAAGACTGACTGCATCACACATACATGTGATAAACAAGGATGAAAGCGAGAGACATGTTGTGAGTCAAAGTCAAAGTCAGCTTTATTATCAATCCCACAATATGTACATGACACAGATACTGAAATTTGTCTCTTAGTGCAGAAAAAACCCCAAACCTTCATCATATCTTCATCATCTCCCACTTGCTCTGGTTATGGGTCACCGTTGGGCTGGAGTCGATTCCAGCTGTCAACGGGCGAACTGCAGGGTCAACGAAATCTTGATATAAAAAATACAC
>NW_027613880.1:0-10000 GCF_965212315.1 Lampetra planeri
GTGAGTGAGTGGGTGAGTGGGTGAGTGAGTGGGTGGGTGGGTGAGTGAGTGAGTGGGTGGGTGGGTGGGTGAGTGGGTGGGTGGGGTGGGTGGGTGGGTGAGTGAGTGGGTGGGTGGGTGGGTGAGTGAGGGTGGGTGGGTGAGTGGGTGGGTGGGTGAGTGGGTGGGTGGGTGGGTGGGTGAGTGGGTGGGTGGGTGAGTGGGTGGGTGGGTGGGTGGGTGGGTGAGTGGGTGGGTGGGTGGTGGGGTGGGTGAGTGGGTGGGTGAGTGAGTGGGTGGGTGGGTGAGTGGGTGGGTGGGTGGGTGGGTGGGTGGGTGGGTGGGTGGGTGGGGTGAGTGAGTGAGTGAGTGAGTGGGTGAGTGGGTGGGTGGGTGAGTGGGTGGGTGAGTGATGGGTGAGTGGGTGGGTGAGTGGGTGAGTGGGTGAGTGAGTGGGTGAGTGGGTGAGTGGAAGGGTGAGTGGGTGGGTGGGTGGGTGAGTGGGTGAGTGGTGGGTGGGTGAGTGGGTGGGTGAGTGAGTGGGTGGGTGGGTGGGTGGGTGAGTGGGTGGGTGGGTGAGTGGGTGGTGGGAGTGGGTGGGTGGTGAGTGGGGGTGGGTGGGTGAGTGGGTGAGGGTGGGGGTGGGTGGGTGAGTGGTGGGGTGGGTGGGTGGGGGTGGGTGAGTGGGGTGGGTGAGTGGGTGGTGTGAGTGGGTGGAGTGGAGTGGGGTGGGGGTGGGTGGTGAGTGGGGGTGGGGGTGTGGTGGGTGAGTGGGTGAGTGGGGAGTGGGTGAGTGTGGGTGGGAGGGTGGGTGGTGGGTGAGGTGAGTGGGTGGGTGGGTGGTGGTGGGAGGGGTGAGTGGGTGGGTGGGTGGGGGGTGGGTGGGTGGGTGGGTGGTGAGTGGGTGGGGGGGGGTGGTGAGTGGGTGGGGGTGGGGGTGGGTGGGTGGGGGTGGGTGGGTGGGTGGGTGGGGGGTGGGTGGGTGGGTGGGTGGGTGGGTGGGTGGGGGGGGTGGGTGGGTGGGTGGGTGGGTGGGTGGTGAGGGGTGGGTGGGTGGGTGGGTGGGGGTGGGTGGGTGGGTGGGTGGTGGGTGGGTGGGTGAGTGGTGAGGGGTGGGTGGGTGGGTGAGTGGGTGGGTGGGTGGGTGAGTGGGTGGGGGTGGGTGGGTGGGTGGGTGGGTGTGGTGGGTGGGTGGGTGAGGGGGTGGTGGGGTGAGTGAGTGGGTGGGTGGGTGGGTGGGTGAGTGGGTGGGTGGGTGGTGGGTGGGTGGGGTGGGTGGGAGTGGTGGGTGGGTGGGTGAGGGGTGGGTGGAGTGGGTGGGTGAGTGGGTGTGGTGGGTGGTGGGGTGAGTGGGTGGTGGGTGGGGGGTGAGTGGGTGGGTGGGTGGGTGAGTGGTGGGTGGGTGGGTGGGGGTGAGTGGGTGGGTGAGTGAGTGGGGTGAGTGGGTGGGTGGGGGTGGTGGGTGGTGGGTGGGTGAGTGGGTGGAGTGGGTGGGTGGGTGGGTGAGTGGGTGGGTGGGTGGGGTGGGTGGGTGAGTGGGTGGGTGGGTGGGTGAGTGAGTGGGTGGGTGAGTGGGTGGTGGTGAGTGGGTGGGTGGTGAGTGAGTGAGTGGGTGGGTGAGTGGGTGGGTGGGTGGGTGGGTGAGTGGGTGGGTGAGTGGGGTGGGGGTGGAGTGGGTGAGTGAGTGGTGGTGGGTGGGTGGGTGGGGTGGGTGGGTGGAGTGGGTGAGTGAGTAGGTGGGTGAGTGAGTGAGGGGTGGGTGGGTGAGTGAGTGGGTGAGTGGTGGGTGAGTGGGTGGGTGGGTGGGTGAGTGGGTGGGTGAGCGAGTGGGTGGGTGGGTGAGTGGGTGGGTGGGTGGGTGAGTGGGTGAGTGGGTGGGTGAGTGGGTGGGTGAGTGGGTGAGTGTGGGTGGGTGAGTGGTGAGTGAGTGAGTGGGTGAGTGGGTGGGTGAGGGTGGGTGGGTGGGTGGGTGAGTGGGTGGGTGGGTGGGGTGAGTGGGTGAGTGGGTGAGTGGGTGGGTGGGTGAGTGGGTGGAGTGGGTGGGTGAGTGGGTGGGTGGTGGTGGGTGAGTGGGTGGGTGAGTGGGTGGGTGGGTGGTGTGGGTGGGTGGGTGAGTGGGGGTGGTGGGTGGTGGGTGGGTGGTGGTGGGTGGGTGGTGGGTGAGTGGGTGGGTGAGTGGGTGGTGGTGGGTGAGTGGGTGGGTGGGTGGAGTGGGTGGGTGGGTGAGTGGGTGGGTGAGTGGGTGGGTGGTGAGTGGGTGTGAGTGGGTGGGTGGGTGGGTGGGGTGGGTGGTGGGTGAGTGGGTGGGTGGGTGAGTGGGTGGGTGGGTGAGTGGGTGGGGTGGGTGGTGGGTGGGTGGGTGGGTGAGTGGGGAGTGGGTGAGTGAGTGGGTGAGTGGGTGAGTGGGGGGTGGGTGAGTGGGTGGGTGAGTGGGTGGTGTGAGTGGGTGAGTGAGTGGGTGAGTGGGTGAGGGTGGGTGGGTGAGTGGGTGGGTGGGGTGGGTGGTGTGGTGGGTGGGTGGGTGGGTGGGTGGAGTGGGTGGGTGGGTGAGTGGGTGGTGGGTGGGTGAGTGGGTGGTGAGTGAGTGGGTGGAGTGGGTGAGTGAGTGGGTGAGTGGGAGTGGGTGGGTGGGTGGGTGGGTGAGTGGTGGGTGGGTGGGTGGGTGGGTGAGTGGGGGGTGGGTGGGTGAGTGGGTGGGTGAGTGAGTGGGTGAGTGGGTGAATGGGTGGGTGCGTGTGTGGTTGTGGGGAGACAAAGGCGGCCGGTCGTGGTTCTGGTCACCCTACTACTCACTAACAGCACTTGCCCCTACAGCCCTGCTAGAGGCTACACGGGGGAGCTTTGTCTGTGTGTGTGTAACAGCACTTGCCCCTACAGCCCTGCTAGAGGCTACACGGGGGAGCTTTGTTTGTGTGTGTGTGTAACAGCACTTGCCCCTGCAGCCAGATAGAGGCTATATGGGGGAGCTTTGTCTGTGTGTGTGTAACAGCACTTGACCCTACAGCCTGCTAGAGGCTACACGGGGGAGCTTTGTCTGTGTGTGTGTAACAGCACTTGCCCCTACAGCCCTGCTAGAGGCTACACGGGGGAGCTTTGTTTGTGTGTGTGTGTAACAGCACTTGCCCCTGCAGCCAGATAGAGGCTATATGGGGGAGCTTTGTCTGTGTGTGTGTAACAGCACTTGACCCTACAGCCTGCTAGAGGCTACACGGGGGAGCTTTGTCTGTGTGTGTGTAACAGCACTTGCCCCTACAGCCTGCTAGAGGCTACCTGGGGGAGCTTTGTCTGTGTGTGTAACAGCACTTGCCCCTACAGCCTGCTAGAGGCTATATGGGGGAGCTTTGTCTGTGTGTGTGTAACAGCACTTGCCCCTGCAGCCGGATAGAGGCTATATGGGGGAGCTTTGTCTGTGTGTGTGTAACAGCACTTGCCCCTGCAGCCGGATAGAGGCTACACGGGGGAACTTTGTCTGTGTGTGTGTAACAGCACTTGCCCCTGCAGCCTGCTAGAGGCTACACGGGGGAGCTTTGTCTGTGTAACAGCACTTGCCCCTACAGCCCTGCTAGAGGCTACACGGGGGAGCTTTGTCTGTGTGTGTGTAACAGCACTTGCCCCTACAGCCCTGCTAGAGGCTACACGGGGGAGCTTTGTCTGTGTGTGTGTAACAGCACTTGCCCCTACAGCCCTGCTAGAGGCTACACGGGGGAGCTTTGTCTGTGTGTGTGTAACAGCACTTGCCCCTACAGCCCTGCTAGAGGCTACACGGGGGAGCTTTGTCTGTGTGTGTGTAACAGCACTTGCCCCTACAGCCCTGCTAGAGGCTACACGGGGGAGCTTTGTCTGGTGTGTGTGAACAGCACTTGCCCCTACAGCCCTGCTAGAGGCTACACGGGGGAGCTTTGTCTGTGTAACAGCACTTGCCCCTACAGCCCTGCTAGAGGCTACACGGGGGAGCTTTGTCTGTGTGTGTAACAGCACTTGCCCCTACAGCCCTGCTAGAGGCTACACGGGGGAGCTTTGTCTGTGTGTGTGTAACAGCACTTGCCCCTACAGCCTGCTAGAGGCTACACGGGGGAACTTTGTCTGTGTGTGTGTAACAGCACTTGCCCCTACAGCCTGCTAGAGGCTACACGGGGGAGCTTTGTCTGTGTGTGTGTAACAGCACTTGCCCCTACAGCCTGCTAGAGGCTACACGGGGGAACTTTGTCTGTGTGTGTGTAACAGCACTTGCCCCTACAGCCCTGCTAGAGGCTACACGGGGGAGCTTTGTATTTTTTCTCAATCCCCCCCCACCCCCCCACCCCCCCCTCCCCCCCCAGTCTCGGGTCCCAGCTTCTGCCCCTCACCCCGGAGCTCCCACAATGCCTCAGCGTGGCCCCACCGGTGGCGGCCATCTTGCCAAGGGGCGAGGTGGCTGGAGGTCACGACCCGGCGGCCATGTTGGTAGGGGGTGAGGCGCGGGCTGGGGGTCATGACCCCGGCTCCCTGGAGCTTCCCGCGACCCCTGACCTACCGGGGTTCCTGAGGGCAGCGGGGTGAGTGGGAGGGTGAGTGGGAGGGTGAGTGGGTGGGTGGGAGGTTGAGTGAGTGGGTGGGTGGGAGGGTGAGTGGGGGGGTTTGAGGGTGAGTGGGTGGGTGGGAGGGTGAGTGGGTGAGTGGGGTGGGTGGGTGAGTGGGTGGGTGGGTGGGTGGGTGAGTGAGTGAGTGAGTGGGTGAGTGAGTGAGTGAGTGGGTGAGTGAGTGAGTGAGTGGGTGAGTGAGTGAGTGGGTGGGTGGGAGGGTGAGTGGGAGGGTGAGTGGGTGGGTGAGTGGGTGGGTGGGTGGGTGAGTGGGTGGGTGGGTGGGTGAGTGAGTGGGTGGGTGGGTGGGTGAGTGAGTGAGTGAGTGGGTGAGTGAGTGGGTGAGTGAGTGAGTGAGTGGGTGGGAGGGTGAGTGGGAGGGTGAGTGGGAGGGTGAGTGGGAGGGTGAGTGGGAGGGTGAGTGGGAGGGTGAGTGGGTGGGTGAGTGGGTGGGTGAGTGGGTGAGAGGGTGGGTGGGTGAGTGGGTGGGTGAGTGAGTGGGTGGGTGAGAGGGTGCGTGGGTGAGTGGGAGGGTGAGTGGGAGGGTGAGTGGGTGGGTTAGTGGGTGGGTGAGTGGGTGGGTGGGTGAGTGGGAGAGTGGGTTAATGAGTGGGTGGGTGGGAGGGTGAGTGAGTGAGTGGGTGGGTGGATTGGTGGGTGGGTGAGTAGATGATTGGGTGAGTGAGTGGGTGGGTAGGCGACTGGGTGGGTGGATTGGTGGGTGGGTGAGTAAATGGGTGAGTGGGTAGATGAATGGGTGAGTGAGTGAGTGGGTGGATTGGTGGGTGGGTGAGTAGATGATTGGGTGAGTGAGTGAGTGGGTGGGTGGATTGGTGGGTGGGTGAGTAAATGGGTGAGTGGGTAGATGACTGGGTGAGTGAGTGAGTGGGTGGGTGGGTGGATTGGTGGGTGGGTGGGTGGATTGGTGGGTGGGTGAGTAAATGGGTGAGTGGGTAGATGACTGGGTGAGTGAGTGGGTGGGTGGGTGGATTGGTGGGTGGGTGAGTAAAGGGGTGAGTGGGTAGATGACTGGGTGAGTGAGTGAGTGGGTGGGTGGATTGGTGGGTGGGTGTGTAAAGGGGTGAGTGGGTAGATGACTGGGTGAGTGAGTGAGTGGGTGGGTGGATTGGTGGGTGGGTGAGTAGATGGCTGGGTGAGTGAGTGGGTGGATTGGTGGGTGGGTGAGTAGATGGCTGGGTGAGTGGGTGAGTGGGTGGGTGAGTGGGTGAGTGAGTGAGTGGGTGGGTGGATTGGTGGGTGGGTGAGTAGATGGCTGGGTGAGTGGGTGAGTGGGTGGGTGAGTGGGTGAGTGAGTGAGTGGGTGGGTGGATTGGTGGGTGGGGTGAGTAGATGGGTGAGTGAGTGTATTTGTCTCCCACCCCCCTCCCGCAGGATGGCCCCTCCCCCTGACCTCGTGAGTTCCTCCCCGGTGAGGGTGAGGTTGGACTACGGTGAGTGGTGAGCGGTGAGTGGTGGGGGGTGAGTGAGGCCGCTACGGTTGAGCGTGTGTCTGTGTGTCTGTGTGTGTGTCTGTGTGTGTATGTTTGTGTCTGTGTGTTTGTGTGTCTGTGTGTTTATTTGTGTGTCTGTGTGTCTGTGTGTGTATGTGTGTGTCTGTGTGTTTATTTGTGTGTCTGTGTGTCTGTGTGTGTGTCTGTGCGTTTATTTGTGTGTCTGTGGGTTTATTTGTGTGTCTGTGTGTGTATATGTGTGTCTCTGTGTGTTTATTTGTGTGTCTGTGCGTTTATTTGTGTGTCTGTGTGTTTATTTGTGTGTCTGTGTGTGTGTCTGTGTGTGTATATGTGTGTCTCTGTGTGTTTGTGTGTGTCTGTGCGTTTATTTGTGTGTCTGTGGGTTTATTTGTGTGTCTTTGTGTGTGTGTGTGTCTTTGTGTCTGTGTGTGTGAATGTGTCTCTGTGTGTGTCTGTGTGTGTGTCTGTGTCTTTCTGTGTGTGAATGTCTGTGTGTCTATGTGTGTCTGTTTATTTTGTGTTCTGTGTGTGTCTTTGTGTGTGTGAATGTGTGTGCGTTTGTGTCTTTGTGTGTGCATGTGTGTCTGTGTCATTCTTTGTGTGTGTCTGTGTCTGTGCGTGTCTTTGTGTGTGTGCATGTGAGTCTGTGTCTTTGTGAATGTGTGTCTGTGTGTGTGAATGTGTCTGTGTGTGTGCATGTGTGTCTGTGTGTGTCTTTGTATGTGTGAATGTGTCTGTGTGTGTCTTTGTGTGTGTGTCTTTGTGTGTGTCTGTGTGTGTGTGAATGTGTGTGTGCATGTGTCTTTGTGTGTCTTTGTGTCTGTGTCTTTGTGTGTGTGAATGTGTCTGTGTGTGTGTCTGTGTGTGTGTCTTTGTGTGTCTGTGTGTGTGAATGTCTGTGTGTGTGTGTCTGTGTCTTTGTGTGTGTCAATGTGTGTGTGTGTCTGTGTCTTTGTGTGTGTCAATGTGTGTGTGTGTGTCTTTGTGTGTCTGTGTGTGTGTCTGTGTGTGTGAATGTCTGTGTGTGTCTTTGTGTGTGTGTTTGTGTCTTTGTGTGTGTCAATGTGTGTGTGTGTGTCTTTGTGTGTCTGTATGTGTCTTTGTGTGTGTCAATGTGTGTGTGTGTCTTTGTGTGTGTGTCTGTGTCTTTGTGTGTGTCAATGTGTGTGTGTGTCTTTGTGTGTCTGTGTGTGTGTCTTTGTGTGTGTGAATGTGTCTGTGTGTGTGTCTGTGTGTGTGAATGTCTGTGTGTGTGTGTCTGTGTCTTTGTGTGTGTCAATGTGTGTGTGTGTCTTTGTGTGTGTGGCTGTGTCTTTGTGTGTGTCAATGTGTGTGTGTGTCTTTGTGTGTGTCTGTGTGTGTGAATGTCTGTGTGTGTCTTTGTGTGTGTGTCTGTGTCTTTGTGTGTCTGTGTCTTTGTGTGTCTGTGTGCGCTACGAACCCAGCGACCCGGGTTCGATTCCCGCTCACGGACAAAGTCAGTGGCAATTATCTGAACCGGTCCTGGGCCTCCCCTAGGTCGACTCAGCCTCGAATGAGTACCTGGTGCGGTGTGTAAACATCGCCACTGGGGAGACAAAGGCGGCCGGGCGTGGTGCTGGCCACCCACCCCCTCGTGTGCCACTGCCGGCCTTCATAGGTGCTCGCTAACAGCACTTGCCCCTACAGTCTGTTAAGGCTACACGGGGGATCTTTGTCTGTGTGTGTGACCGTGCGGGTGTGGTGATGTCACCGCAGCCGTTACTGACCTTTAACCCCGCTCACCCCACCCCCCCCCCCCTAAGGAATTGATGGGGCGTCACCTTTGACCTCTCCAAAATTCACGACCCCTGACCTCCCAGCCTCCTTGGCCCCTGGAGCGGTGGAGGTCGCAGGTCAAATCCTCCCCGCGACCCCTGAACTTCCAAACTTCTGCGGCCTCTTGACCTCTGCAGCGCCAGAGGTCGCCGCGACCCCTAAACTACCCGAGATGCTGAGGTCGTGGTACAGCACCACACCCCACTCGTAGCGGCGGTGATGATTGTTGCTGGCCACTCGCCCACCCACTCACTCAGTCACCCACTCACTCACTCAACCACTCACCCACCCACTCACTCACTCAGTCACCCACTCACTCACTCAACCATCCACTCACTCACTCAACCATCCACCAATCCACTCACTCAACCACTCACTCACCCACCCATCCACTCACCCACCCACTCACTCACTCACCCACTCACCCACTCACTCACTCACCCACTCACCCACTCACTCACTCACCCACTCACTCACTCACTCACCCACTCACCCACTCACTCACCCACTCACCCACCCATCCACTCACCCACCAATCCACTCACCCACCCACTCACCCACCCACTCACCCCATCCACTCACCCACCAACTCACTCACCCATCCACCCATCCACTCACCCATCCACCCACTCACCCATCCACCCACTCACCCATCCACCCATCCACTCACTCACCCATCCACTCACCCATCCACTCACCCACCAAGCCACTCACCCCACCCACCCACTCACTCACCCACCCACTTACTCACCCACCCACTCACTCACCCATCCACCCACCCACTTACCCATCCACCCACTCACCCATCCACCCACTCACCCATCCACCCATCCACTCACCCACCCACCCACCAATCCACTCACCCACCAATCCACTCACCCACCCACTTACTCACCCACCCACTCACTCACCCATCCACCCACCCATCCACCCACCCACCCACCAATCCACTCACCCACCAATCCACTCACCCACCCACTTACTCACCCACCCACTCACTCACCCATCCACCCACCCATCCACCCATCCACTCACCCATCCACTCACCCACTCACTCACTCAGTCACCCACTCACTCACTCAACCATCCACTCACTCACTCAACCATCCACCAATCCACTCACTCAACCACTCACTCACTCACCCACTCACTCACCCACCAACTCACTCACCCACCAACTCACTCACCCACCCACTCCACCCCATCCACTCACCCACCCATCCACTCACCCACCAAGCCACCAATTCACTCACCCACCCACCCACTCACTCACCCACCCACTTACTCACCCACCCACTCACTCACCCATCCACCCACCCACTCACTCACCCATCCACCCACCCACTTCCCATCCACCCACTCACCCACCCACTCACCCCCCCCCACTCACCCACCCACCAATCCACTCACCCACCAATCCACTCACCCACCCATCCACCCACCCACCCCATCCATCCATCCATCCACCCCACCCCCCACCCATCCACCCACCCACCCACCCATCCACCCACCCACCCATCCACCCACCCCACTCACCCCCCCATCCACTCACCCATCCACTCACCCACCCACTCACCCATCCACTCACCCACCAAGCCACTCACCCAACCACCCACCAATTCACTCACCCACCCACCCACTCACTCACCCACCCACTTACTCACCCACCCACTCACTCACCCATCCACCCACCCACCCACTTACCCATCCACCCACCCACCCACTTACCCATCCACCCACTCACCCACCCACTCACCCACCAATCCACCCACCCACCAATCCACTCACCCACCAATCCACTCACCCATCCCACCCACTCACCCATCCACCCACTCACTCACCCACCCATCCACCCATCCATCCATCCACCCACCCATCCATCCATCCACCAATTCACTCACCCACCAATTCACTCACACACCCACTCACCCACCAACTCACTCACCCACCAACTCACTCACCCATCCACTCACCCATCCACCCACCCACCCATCCACCCACCCACTCACCCATCCACTCACTCACTCACCCACTCAACCATCCACCAATCCACTCACCCCACCCATCCACCAATTCACTCACCCACCCATCCACTCACCCACCCACTCACCTACCCACTCATCCACTCACCCACCCATCCACTCACCCACCCATCCACTCACTCACCCACTCAACCATCCACCAATCCACTCA
>NW_027613880.1:12500-32505 GCF_965212315.1 Lampetra planeri
AGTGAGTGAGTAGGCGAGTGAGGAGTGAGTAGGTAGGTGAGTGAGTAGGTAGGTGAGTGGGTAGGTAGGTGAGTGGGTAGGTAGGTGAGTGGGTAGGTAGGTGAGTGGGTAGGTGAGTGAGTGAGTGGGTAGGTGAGTAGGTAGGTGAGTGGGTAGGTAGGTGAGTGGGTAGGTGAGTGAGTGGGTAGGTGAGTAGGTAGGTGAGTGAGTACGTAGGTGAGTGGGTGAGTGAGTGGGTAGGTGAGTGGGTAGGTGAGTGAGTGGGTAGGTGAGTGGGTAGGTGAGTGAGTAGGTAGGTGAGTGAGTGGGTAGGTGAGTATGTAGGTGAGTGAGTAGGTAGGTGAGTGGGTAGGTGAGTGAGTGGGTAGGTGAGTGGGTAGGTGAGTGAGTGGGTAGGTGAGTGAGTGGGTAGGTAGGTGAGTGGGTAGGTGAGTAGGTAGGTGAGTGAGCGAGTGAGTAGGTAGGTAGGTGAGTAGGTAGGTGAGTGGGTAGGTGAGTGAGTAGGTAGGTGAGTGGGTAGGTAGGTGAGTGAGTGGGTAGGTGAGTAGGTAGGTGAGTAGGTAGGTAGGTGAGTAGGTAGGTGAGTGGTTAGGTGAGTGAGTAGGTAGGTGAGTAGGTAGGTGAGTAGGTAGGTAGGTGAGTAGGTAGGTAGATGAGTGAGTGGGTAGGTGAGTAGGTAGGTAGGTGAGTGGGTAGGTAGGTGAGTAGGTAGGTGAGTAGGTAGGTAGGTGAGTGGGTAGGCGAGTGAGTGAATAGGCGAGTGAGGAGTAGGTGAGTGAGTAGGTAGGTGAGTGAGTAGGTAGGTGAGTGAGTAGGTGAGTGGGTAGGTAGGTAGGTGAGTAGGTAGGTGAGTGAGTAGGTAGGTGAGTGGGTAGGTAGGTGAGTGGGTAGGTAGGTGAGTAGGTAGGTGAGTGAGTGAGTAGGTGAGTAGGTAGGTAGGTGAGTAGGTAGGTGAGTAGGTAGGTAGGTGAGTAGGTAGGTAGATGAGTGAGTGGGTAGGTGAGTAGGTAGGTAGGTGAGTGGGTAGGTAGGTGAGTAGGTAGGTGAGTAGGTAGGTAGGTGAGTGGGTAGGCGAGTGAGTGAATAGGCGAGTGAGGAGTAGGTGAGTGAGTAGGTAGGTGAGTGAGTAGGTAGGTGAGTGAGTAGGTGAGTGGGTAGGTAGGTAGGTGAGTAGGTAGGTGAGTGAGTAGGTAGGTGAGTGGGTAGGTAGGTGAGTGGGTAGGTAGGTGAGTAGGTAGGTGAGTGAGTGAGTAGGTGAGTAGGTGAGTAGGTAGGTGAGTAGGTAGGTGAGTGAGTAGGTAGGTAGATGAGTGAGTGGGTAGGTGAGTAGGTAGGTAGGTGAGTGGGTAGGTAGGTGAGTGGGTAGGCGAGTGAGTGAATAGGCGAGTGAGGAGTAGGTGAGTGAGTAGGTAGGTGAGTGAGTAGGTAGGTAGGTGACTGAGTGGGTAAGTGAGTGAGTGGGTAGGTGAGTGAGTGAGTAGGTAGGCGAGTGAGTAGGTAGATGAGTGAGTAGGTAGGCGAGTGAGTAGGTAGGCGAGTGAGTGAGTAGGCGAGTGAGGAGTGGGTAGGTAGGTGAGTGAGTAGGTAGGTGAGTGAGTGGGTAGGTAGGTGAGTGAGTAGGTAGGTGAGTGAGTAAGTGAGTAGGTAGGTGAGTGAGTAGGTAGGTGAGTGGGTAGGTAGGTGAGTGAGTAGGTAGGTGAGTGAGTGGGTAGGTAGGTGAGTGGGTAGGTAGGTAGGTGAGTGAGTGGGTAGGTAGGTGAGTGAGTAGGTGAGTAGGTAGGTGAGTGAGTGGGTAGGTAGGTGAGTGGGTAGGTAGGTGAGTGGGTAGGTAGGTGAGTGGGTAGGTAGGTGAGTGGGTAGGTAGGCGAGTGGGTAGGTAGGCGAGTGGGTAGGTAGGTGAGTGGGTAGGTAGGTGAGTGGGTAGGTAGGTGAGTGGGTAGGTAGGTGAGTGGGTAGGTGAGTGGGTAGGTAGGTAGGTGAGTGGGTAGGTAGGTAGGTGAGTGAGTGGGTAGGTAGGTGAGTGAGTAGGTGAGTAGGTAGGTGAGTGAGTGGGTAGGTGAGTGGGTAGGTAGGTGAGTGGGTAGGTAGGTGAGTGGGTAGGTAGGTGAGTGGGTAGGTAGGTGAGTGGGTAGGTAGGTGAGTGAGTGGGTAGGTAGGTGAGTGAGTGGGTAGGTAGGTGAGTGGGTAGGTAGGTGAGTGAGTGGGTAGGTAGGTGAGTGAGTGGGTAGGTGAGTGGGTAGGTAGGTGAGTGGGTAGGTAGGTGAGTGAGTGGGTAGGTAGTGGAGTGAGTGGGTAGGTAGGTGAGTGGGTAGGTAGGTGAGTGGGTAGGTAGGTGAGTGAGTGGGTAGGTGAGTGAGTGGGTAGGTAGGTGAGTGGGTAGGTAGGTGAGTGAGTGGGTAGGTAGGTGAGTGAGTGGGTAGGTAGGTGAGTGGGTAGGTAGGTGAGTGAGTGGGTAGGTAGGTGAGTGAGTGGGTAGGTGAGTGGGTAGGTAGGTGAGTGGGTAGGTAGGTGAGTGAGTGGGTAGGTGAGTGGGTAGGTAGGTGAGTGGGTAGGTGAGTGAGTGGGTAGGTAGGTGAGTGGGTAGGTAGGTGAGTGAGTGGGTAGGTAGGTGAGTGGGTAGGTAGGTGAGTGGGTAGGTAGGTGAGTGAGTAGGTAGGTGAGTGAGTGGGTAGGTGAGTAGGTAGGTGAGTGAGTGGGTAGGTAGGTGAGTGGGTAGGTGAGTGAGTGGGTAGGTGAGTGGGTAGGTGAGTGAGTGGGTAGGTGAGTGGGTAGGTGAGTGAGTGGGTAGGTAGGTGAGTGAGTGGGTAGGTAGGTGAGTGAGTAGGTGAGTAGGTAGGTGAGTGAGTGGGTAGGTAGGTGAGTGGGTAGGTGAGTGAGTGAGTGGGTAGGTAGGTAGGTGAGTGAGTGAGTAGGTAGGTGAGTGAGTAGGTGAGTAGGTAGGTGAGTGAGTGGGTAGGTAGGTGAGTGGGTAGGTGAGTGAGTGGGTAGGTGAGTGAGTGGGTAGGTGAGTGAGTGAGTAGGTAGGTGAGTGAGTGAGTGGGTAGGTGAGTGAGTGAGTGGGTAGGTAGGTGAGTGAGTGGGTAGGTAGGTGAGTGAGTAGGTAGGTGAGTGGGTAGGTGAGTGAGTGAGTGGGTAGGTGAGTGAGTGGGTAGGTAGGTGAGTGGGTAGGTGAGTGAGTGGGTAGGTAGGTGAGTAGGTAGGTGAGTGAGTGGGTAGGTAGGTGAGTGGGTAGGTGAGTGAGTGGGTAGGTAGGTGAGTAGGTAGGTGAGTGAGTGAGTAGGTAGGTGAGTGAGTAGGTAGGTGAGTGAGTGGGTAGGTAGGTGAGTGGGTAGGTGAGTGAGTGGGTAGGTGAGTGAGTGGGTAGGTAGGTGAGTGGGTAGGTGAGTGGGTAGGTGAGTGAGTGAGTGGGTAGGTGAGTGAGTGGGTAGGTAGGTGAGTGGGTAGGTGAGTGAGTGGGTAGGTGAGTGAGTGGGTAGGTAGGTGAGTGGGTAGGTGAGTGAGTGGGTAGGTGAGTGAGTGGGTAGGTGAGTGAGTGGGTAGGTGAGTGAGTGGGTAGGTAGGTGAGTGGGTAGGTGAGTGAGTGGGTAGGTAGGTGAGTGAGTGAGTAGGTGAGTGGGTAGGTGAGTGAGTGAGTGGGTAGGTAGGCGAGTGAGTGAGTAGGTAGGTGAGTGAGTAGGTGAGTAGGTAGGTGAGTGAGTGGGTAGGTAGGTGAGTGGGTAGGTGAGTGAGTGGGTAGGTGAGTGAGTGGGTAGGTAGGTACGTGAGTGGGTAGGTGAGTGGGTAGGTGAGTGAGTGGGTAGGTAGGTGAGTGGGTAGGTGAGTGAGTGGGTAGGTAGGTGAGTGGGTAGGTGAGTGAGTGAGTAGGTAGGTGAGTGAGTGGGTAGGTAGGTGAGTGGGTAGGTGAGTGAGTAGGTAGGTGAGTGGGTAGATGAGTGAGTGGGTAGGTAGGCGAGTGAGTAGGTAGGTGAGTGAGTAGGTGAGTAGGTAGGTGAGTGAGTGGGTAGGTAGGTGAGTGGGTAGGTGAGTGAGTGAGTGGGTAGGTGAGTGAGTGGGTAGGTGAGTGAGTGGGTAGGTGAGTGAGTGGGTAGGTAGGTGAGTGGGTAGGTGAGTGAGTAGGTAGGTGAGTGGGTAGGTGAGTGAGTGGGTAGGTGAGTGGGTAGGTGAGTGAGTGAGTGGGTAGGTGAGTGAGTGGGTAGGTGAGTGAGTGGGTAGGTAGGTGAGTGGGTAGGTGAGTGAGTAGGTAGGTGAGTGGGTAGGTGAGTGAGTAGGTAGGTGAGTGGGTAGGTGAGTGGGTAGGTGAGTGAGTGGGTAGGTAGGCGAGTGAGTGAGTAGGTGAGTAGGTAGGTGAGTGAGTGAGTGGGTAGGTAGGCGAGTGAGTGAGTAGGTAGGTGAGTGAGTAGGTGAGTAGGTAGGTGAGTGAGTGGGTAGGTGAGTGAGTGGGTAGGTAGGTGAGTGGGTAGGTGAGTGAGTGGGTAGGTAGGTGAGTGAGTGAGTAGGTAGGTGAGTGAGTGGGTAGGTAGGTGAGTGGGTAGGTGAGTGAGTAGGTAGGTGAGTGGGTAGGCGAGTGAGTGAGTAGGTAGGTGAGTGGGTAGGTGAGTAGGTAGGTGAGTGAGTAGGTAGGTGAGTGAGTGAGTAGGTAGGTGAGTGAGTGGGTAGGTGAGTAGGTAGGTAGGTGAGTGGGTAGGTAGGTGAGTGGGGGTACCGGGTGGATGAGGTGCGCTCAGTAAAAGTACAAATCCCTCCTCAGCCTCAACCCCCCCCTCCACCCCCTCCTGCCCCCTACCCCCCCCCCCACTCACCCCCTCCCCCCCGGGTACCCGACCCACAGCTCAACCCCCTCCCCCCGGGTCACGACCACAGCTCAACCCCTCCCCCCGGGGTCACGACCTCAGGGCACCCCCTCCCCCCAGGGTCGCGACCTCAGCCCACCCCCTCCCCCCAGGGTCGTGACCTCAGCCCACCCCCCTCCCCCCAGGGTCACGACCTCAGCCCACCCCCTCCCCCCGGGGTCACGACCTCAGATCAACCCCCTCCCCCCGGGGTCACGACCTCAGCTCAACCCCTCACCCCGGGGTCACGACCTCAGTGCACCCCCTCCCCCCAGGGTCGCGACCTCAGCCCACCCCCTCCCCCCGGGGTCACGACCTCAGATCAACCCCCTCACCCCGGGGTCACGACCTCAGCTCAACCCCTCCCCCCGGGGTCACGACCTCAGTGCACCCCCTCCCCCCAGGGTCGCGACCTCAGCCCACCCCCTCCCCCCAGGGTCACGACCTCAGCCCACCCCCTCCCCTCGGGGTCGCGACCTCAGTCCACCCCGAGTGCACGCAGCTGGCGCTCGATGTCGTCGTCGCTGACCCTGGAGGACGATGACGACGCGGAGGGAGTGGGGAGGTCGTGCGAGGCGGAGGGAGCACGTGACATCTGGGGGGGGTGGGGGGGGGTGAGACACGGTCACGTGACTCACACATAGTGACAGTGACACACACAGTGACACACACAGTGACACACACACAGTGACACAACAACAACAACAACCGCCATTCGCCACTAAGTGGCGGTGACGTCACCACGACGCTTGTGCCAGGCCATGTGCACCCTGAGGCCACGTGAAGTGTCGAACGCCCGCTGGCAGGAGGTCACGGGGCAGACCCAGGTGCCACGGGTCGACTGACCGAGATGACCGAGATGACTGGCTGATGCACCACCTGTGCCCCCTACTGTGCCAACTTGCTGTGCTTTAGCCACCCGGCGCTCCGCTCGTTGTTGTGAGCGTCGCTCCTCCGCCCTCCGTTGTTGTTGGAGGGCGACTGCCTCCAACTGCCCAGTAGCGTCCTTCACGAGCCTCCTCCACTGAGGCCGATCTTGACACCGCTGGTACCAGTCATCGGCAAGTCCACTCAGCTCCACGTCCTCCTGTACCACATCACTCCATCTCTTCTCTAGCCCGTGCCGCGCCCGTTTAACCCCCTCGATCCGGCCGAACAAAAGCTGTTTAGGCATGCGGTGGCTGGGCATGCGGGCTACATGACCCAGCCAACGCAGCCTTGCCTGCCGGAGGAGCTCACTGATGGGACTTTGCCCAGATCTTTCAAGGACTTGTGAGCTCCTCACACAATCCAGCCTGGTTAAACCCAGGATGGATCGTAGGCAGGCCAGCCTAAATGTTTCCAACCGGCGAAGATGCTCCACTAGGGGGGTCCACGTTTCGCAAGCGTAGAGAAGGGAGGGAATGACCGTGGCCGAGAAGACCTGAAGCTTCGTGCGGAGCGACAGACCAGGTAGCTTCCACACAGCGTTACGCAACCGATGAAAAGATATTGCCGCTCGACTGATTCGGAGTGAGACCTCTGCTGATAAACTGGAGCCGGTCATAAGCACACTGCCCAGGTATGGGAAACTCTCCACTCTCTCCACAACTGCCCCATCACCGATTGGGAGTTGTGGGGGTGGAGTGCCCGATGGTACAAAATACCCAGGCAGGTGCTTAGTTTTGGTGGGGCTGATGGTAAGGCCCCACCTCTTGGTGGCACACTCCAGTCTCAGCAGCAGCGTCTCCAACTCCTCTTCTGAATGAGCAGCTATTACCAAATCATCGGCATACATAACGTGGTTGACCAATAGGGAGCCATCCCTTGATCGCACCCGGGCGTCGATCAGCCTCCCATTATATCTGTACCAAATGGTAATTCCCCCGGTACAGCTTTTGAAGGCTTCACGAACTACGCAGTCGAAATAGATGTTAAATAATGTGGGAGCCAGAGGACATCCCTGTCGCACCCCAAGGTGTACAGGGAAAGGCTCCGACTCCCGGCCACGTAGTTTTACCCGGGCCCGCTCACCATCATGAAGGTCCTTAATGATCGTGAGCAGAGGGTCAGGGACTCCGAAAGCACGAAGAACAACCCAGAGCCCAGTCCTACTGATGGTATCATAGGCCTTGACCAGGTCAATAAAGCAGAGATGTAGGTCTTTTTGAAATTCCCTACACCTCTGCTGGAGCAGACGGACAGAAAATATGGCATCTGTGCAGGACCGCCCTTTCCTGAAACCGCATTGGGGCTCCGCAAGCCTCTCCTCAGCGTGCCTAGCAAGGCGATGTTGAATAATCCTTGCCAGGACCTTACCCGGCACACTGAGGAGTGAGATGCCCCTGTAGTTGTTACAGTCGGTACGGTCCCCCTTCTTAAAGAGGGGGACCACCAGGGCATCCTTCCAGTCCTGCGGAACCCGTCCAGTGGTCCAGACTGTTGTTATGATGTCATATAGGGCAGTCTGTGCACAAACGCCACCCTCCCTCAGCATTTCGCTTGGGAGATCATCTCTGCCCGGTGCCTTCCCTGGTCTCAGACTCCGGATCGCCCTCAGTACTTCCTCAACAGCTGGCACCTCAGCCAGCCACTCACAGGGGGTGACCTCTTCCAATATTTGAGGCACCGCAGCCTCAGCAGGGTTATCCCCACTTTGTGCCATGATGTTTTCCTGGCTGAGAGATTTTCCCTCCCCCAGGACCTCGCAGAAATGCTCAGCAAATCTGCAAACCTGTTCCTGGGGGTCGGAGATTGGATCACCGTTTTTTCCTCTAATGATGGTAATAGGTGTGGCGCTGCAGGTTACTTTTTTGATGGAATTAAATAGTGATTTGTGATCGCGGGCCACTGAGGCAGTGACACACACACACAGTGACACACACACACACAGTGACACACACACACAGTGACACACAGTGACACACACACACAGTGACACACACACACAGTGACACACACAGTGACACACACAGTGACACACACAGTGACACACACAGTGACACACACAGTGACACACACACACAGTGACACACACAGTGACACACACAGTGACACACACACACAGTGACACACACACACAGTGACACACAGTGACACACACACACAGTGACACACACAGTGACACACACAGTGACACACACACACAGTGACACACACAGTGACACACACAGTGACACACACACACAGTGACACACACAGTGACACACACACACAGTGACACACACAGTGACACACACAGTGACACACACAGTGACACACACACACAGTGACACACACACACAGTGACACACAGTGACACACACACACAGTGACACACACAGTGACACACACAGTGACACACACACACAGTGACACACACACACAGTGACACACACAGTGACACACAGTGACGATGACGCGGAGGGAGTGGGGAGGTCGTGCGAGGCGGAGGGAGCACGTGACATCTGGGGGGGGGGGTTGGTGAGACACGGTCAAGTGACAGTGACACACACACACAGTGACAGTGACACACACAGTGAGACACACAGTGACACACACACACAGTGACACACACACACACAGTGACACACACACACACACAGTGACACACACAGTGACACACACACACACAGTGACACACACACACACAGTGACACACACAATGACACACACACACAGTGACACACACACACACAGTGACACACACAGTGACACACACACACAGTGACACACACACACACAGTGACACACACACACACACAGTGACACACACAGTGACACACACACACACAGTGACACACACACACACAGTGACACACACAGTGACACACACACTCAGTGACACACACACACAGTGACACACACACACACAGTGACACACACAGTGACACACACACACACAGTGACACACACACACACAGTGACACACACAATGACACACACACACAGTGACACACACACACACAGTGACACACACACACACACAGTGACACACACACACACAGTGACACACACAGTGACACACACACACACAGTGACACACACACACACAGTGACACACACAATGACACACACACACACAGTGACACACACACACACAGTGACACACACACACACAGTGACACACACAATGACACACACACACAGTGACACACACACAGTGAGACACACACAGTGACACACAGTGACACACACAGTGACACACACACACAGTGACACACACAGTGACACACACAGTGACACACACACAGTGACACACACAGTGACACACACAGTGACACACACAGTGACACACACACACAGTGACACACACACACAGTGACACACAGTGACACACACACAGTGACACACACAGTGACACACACAGTGACACACACACACAGTGACACACACAGTGACACACACAGTGACACACACAGTGACACACACACACAGTGACACACACAGTGACACACACAGTGACACACACAGTGACACACACACACAGTGACACACACACACAGTGACACACAGTGACACACACACACAGTGACACACACAGTGACACACACAGTGACACACACACACAGTGACACACACAGTGACACACACACACAGTGACACACACAGTGACACACACACACAGTGACAGTGACACACACAGTGAGACACACACAGTGACACACAGTGACACACACACACAGTGACACACACAGTGACACACACACACAGTGAGACACACACACAGTGACACACACACACAATGACACACACACACACAGTGACACACACACACACAGTGACACACACACACACAGTGACACACACAATGACACACACACACAGTGACACACACACAGTGAGACACACACAGTGACACACAGTGACACACACAGTGACACACACACACAGTGACACACACAGTGACACACACAGTGACACACACAGTGACACACACACAGTGACACACACAGTGACACACACAGTGACACACACAGTGACACACACACACAGTGACACACACACACAGTGACACACAGTGACACACACACACAGTGACACACACAGTGACACACACAGTGACACACACACACAGTGACACACACAGTGACACACACAGTGACACACACAGTGACACACACACACAGTGACACACACAGTGACACACACAGTGACACACACAGTGACACACACACACAGTGACACACACACACAGTGACACACAGTGACACACACACACAGTGACACACACAGTGACACACACAGTGACACACACACACAGTGACACACACAGTGACACACACACACAGTGACACACACAGTGACACACACACACAGTGACAGTGACACACACAGTGAGACACACACAGTGACACACAGTGACACACACACACAGTGACACACACAGTGACACACACACACAGTGAGACACACAGTGACAGTGACACACACACACAGTGACAGTGACACACACAGTGAGACACACACAGTGAGACACACAGTGACACACACACACAGTGACACACACACACACAGTGACACACACACACAGTGACACACACACACAGTGACACACACACAGTGACACACACACACACACAGTGACACACACAGTGACACACACACACAGTGACACACACACACACAGTGACACACACAATGACACACACACACACAGTGACACACACACACACACAGTGACACACACACACACAGTGACACACACACACAGTGACACACACAGTGAGTGAGACACACACACAGTGACACACACAGTGACACCACACACACAGTGACACACACACACACAGTGACACACACACACAGTGACACACACAGTGACACACACACACACAGTGACACACACACACACAGTGACACACACAGTGACACACACACTCAGTGACACACACACACAGTGACACACACACACACACAGTGACACACACAGTGACACACACACACACAGTGACACACACACACACAGTGACACACACAATGACACACACACACAGTGAGACACACACACACACAGTGACACACACAGTGACACACACAGTGACAGTGACACACACAGTGAGACACACACAGTGAGACACACAGTGACACACACACACAGTGACACACACACAGTGAGACAGTGACTCACACACACACAGTGACACACACAGTGACACACAGTGACACACACACACACAGTGACACACACACAGTGACACACACAGTGACACACAGTGACTCACACACACACAGTGACACACACACAGTGACACACACAGTGACACACACACAGTGACACACACACACACAGTGACACACACACAGTGACACACACAGTGACACACACACAGTGACACACACAATGACACACACACACACAGTGACACACACACACACAGTGACACACACACACAGTGACACACACAGTGACACACACACACAGTGACACACACACACACAGTGACACCACACACACACACAGTGACACACACACACACACAGTGACACACACAGTGACACACACACACACAGTGACACACACACACACAGTGACACACACAATGACACACACACACAGTGACACACACACACACAGTGACACACACAGTGACACACACACACAGTGACACACACACACACAGTGACACACACACACACAGTGACACACACAGTGACACACACACACACAGTGACACACACACACACAGTGACACACACAGTGACACACACACTCAGTGACACACACACACAGTGACACACACACACACACAGTGACACACACAGTGACACACACACACACAGTGACACACACACACACAGTGACACACACAATGACACACACACACAGTGACACACACACACACACAGTGACACACACACACAGTGACACACACACACAGTGACACACACACACACAGTGACACACAGTGACACACACACACACAGTGACACACACACACACAGTGACACACACAATGACACACACACACACAGTGACACACACACACACAGTGACACACACACACAGTGACACACACAATGACACACACACACAGTGACACAACACACAGTGAGACACACACAGTGAGACACACACAGTGACACACACAGTGACACACACACACAGTGACACACACACACAGTGACACACACAGTGACACACACAGTGACACACACAGTGACACACACACACAGTGACACACACACACAGTGACACACAGTGACACACACACACAGTGACACACACAGTGACACACACAGTGACACACACAGTGACACACACACACAGTGACACACACAGTGACACACAGTGACGATGACGCGGAGGGAGTGGGGAGGTCGTGCGAGGCGGAGGGAGCACGTGACATCTGGGGGGGGGGGTTGGTGAGACACACACAGTGAGACACACAGTGACACACACAGTGACACACACAGTGACACACACACACAGTGACACACACACACACACAGTGACACACAGTGACACACACACACACAGTGACACACACACACACAGTGACACACACAATGACACACACACACAGTGACACACACACACACAGTGACACACACAGTGACACACACACACAGTGACACACACACACACAGTGACACACACACACACACAGTGACACACACAGTGACACACACACACACAGTGACACACACACACACAGTGACACACACAGTGACACACACACTCAGTGACACACACACACAGTGACACACACACACACACAGTGACACACACAGTGACACACACACACACAGTGACACACACACACACAGTGACACACACAATGACACACACACACAGTGACACACACACACACACAGTGACACACACACACACACAGTGACACACACACACACAGTGACACACACAGTGACACACACACACACAGTGACACACACACACACAGTGACACACACAATGACACACACACACACAGTGACACACACACACACAGTGACACACACACACACAGTGACACACACAATGACACACACACACAGTGACACACACACAGTGAGACACACACAGTGACACACACGGTGACACAGTGACACACACAGTGACACACACACACACAGTGACACACACAGTGACACACACACACACAGTGACACACACACACAGTGACACACCCACCGACCTTGCCGCTGGTCTCAATGCCGATCTCGTCCAGGACTCGAGCGACTATCGAATCTCCCTCCTCCTCATCCCCAGACTCGTCAAACATTGAGTCCAGCGTGTCGCTGACTGACAGGGCAACAGGTTAGTTAGCTAGTTAGTTAACTAGTTAGTGTGCTAGTTAGCTAGTTAGTTAACTAGTTAGTGTGCTAGTTAGCTAGTTAGTTAACTAGTTAGTGTGCTAGTTAGCTAGCTAGTTAACTAGTTAGTGCGCTAGTTAGCTAGCTAGTTAACTAGTTAGTGTGCTAGTTAGCTAGCTAGTTAGCTAGTTAGTTAACTAGTTAGTGTGCTAGTTAGTTAACTAGTTAGTGTGCTAGTTAGCTAGTTAGTTAACTAGTTAGTGTGCTAGTTAGCTAGCTAGTTAACTAGTTAGTGCGCTAGTTAGCTAGCTAGTTAACTAGTTAGTGTGCTAGTTAGCTAGTTAGTTAGCTAGTTAGTGTGTTAGTTAGCTAGTTAGTTAACTAGTTAGTGTGCTAGTTAGCTAGTTAGTTAACTAGTTAGTGTGCTAGTTAGCTAGTTAGTTAACTAGTTAGTGTGCTAGTTAGCTAGTTAGTTAACTAGTTAGTGTGCTAGTTAGCTAGTTAGTTAACTAGTTAGTGTGCTAGTTAGCTAGTTAGTTAACTAGTTAGTGTGCTAGTTAGCTAGTTAGTTAACTAGTTAGTGTGCTAGTTAGCTAGTTAGTTAACTAGTTAGTGTGCTAGTTAGCTAGTTAGTTAACTAGTTAGTGTGCTAGTTAGCTAGTTAGTGTGTTAGTTAACTAGTTAGTGTGTTAGTTAGCTAGTTAGTTAACTAGTTAGTGTGCTAGTTAGCTAGTTAGTTAACTAGTTAGTGTGCTAGTTAGCTAGTTAGTTAACTAGTTAGTGTGCTAGTTAGCTAGTTAGTGTGTTAGTTAACTAGTTAGTGTGTTAGTTAGCTAGTTAGTTAACTAGTTAGTGTGTTAGTTAGTTAGTTAACTAGTTAGTGTGTTAGTTAGCTAGCTAGTTAACTAGTTAGTGTGCTAGTTAGTTAACTAGTTAGTTAATTAACTAGTTAGTGTGCTAGTTAGCTAGTTAGTGTGCTAGTTAGCTAGTTAGTTAACTAGTTAGTGTGTTAGTTAGCTAGTTAGTGTGCTAGTTAGCTAGTTAGTTAACTAGTTAGTGTGTTAGTTAGCTAGTTAGTTAACTAGAGCTAGTTAGTTAACTAGTTAGTGTGTTAGTTAACTAGTTAGTGTGTTAGTTAGTTAACTAGTTAGTGTGTTAGTTAGCTAGTTAGTTAACTAGTTAGTGTGTTAGTTAGTTAACTAGTTAGTGTGTTAGTTAGCTAGTTAGTTAACTAGTTAGTGTGTTAGTTAGCTAGTTAGTTAACTAGTTAGTGTGCTAGTTAGTTAACTAGTTAGTGTGCTAGTTAGTTAACTAGTTAGTGTGCTAGTTAGCTAGTTAATTCGTTAACTAGTTAGTTAGCTAGTTAGATAACTAGTTAGTGTGCTAGTTAACTAGTTAGTTAACTAGTTAGTGTGTTAGTTAGTTTGTTAGTTAGTTAACTAGTTAGTGTGTTAGTTAGTGTGTTAGTTAACTAGTTAGTGTGTTAGTTAATGTGTTAGTTAGCTAGTTAACTAGTTAGTTAGTTAACTACTTAGCTATAGTTAGTGAGTGGTAGGTGAGTGGTAGGTGAGTGGTAGGTGAGTGAGTGAGTGGGTGGGTGGGTGGGTGGGTGAGTGGGTGGGTGGGTGGGTGAGTGAGTGAGTGAGTGGGTGGGTGGGTGGGTGAGTGGGTGGGTGAGTGGGTGGGTGAGTGAGTGGGTGGGTGGGTGAGTGGGTGGGTGGGTGAGTGAGTGAGTGGGTGGGTGGGTGGGTGAGTGAGTGAGTGGGTGGGTGAGTGGGTGGGTGGGTGAGTGAGTGAGTGAGTGAGTGGGTGGGTGGGTGGGTGAGTGGGTGGGTGAGTGGGTGGGTGAGTGGGTGGGTGAGTGAGTGGGTGGGTGAGTGGGTGGGTGGGTGGGTGAGTGAGTGAGTGGGTGGGTGGGTGAGTGGGTGGGTGGGTGAGTGGGTAGGTGGGTGGGTGAGTGGGTGGGTGGGTGGCTAAGTGAGTGGGTGGGTGGGTGAGTGGGTGGGTGAGTGGGTGGGTGGGTGGGTGGGTGAGTGGGTGGGTGAGTGAGTGGGTGAGTGAGTGAGTGGGTGAGTGGGTGAGTGAGTGAGTGAGTGGGTGGGTGGGTGGGTGGGTGAGTGAGTGGGTGGGTGGGTGGGTGGGTGAGTGGGTAGGTGGGTGGGTGGGTGAGTGGGTAGGTGGGTGGGTGGGTGAGTGGGTGAGTGGGTGGGTGGGTGAGTGTGAGTGAGTGGGTGGGTGAGTGGGTGAGTGAGTGAGTGAGTGGGTGGGTGGGTGAGTGAGTGGGTGGGTGGGTGAGTGGGTAGGTGGGTGGGTGGGTGAGTGGGTGGGTGGGTGGCTAAGTGAGTGGGTGGGTGGGTGGGTGAGTGAGTGAGTGAGTGGGTGGGTGAGTGAGTGAGTGGTGGAGTGAGTGAGTGGGTGAGTGAGTGGGTGAGTGAGTGGGTGTGTGAGTGAGTGGGTGAGTGAGTGGGTGAGTGAGTGGGTGAGTGAGTGGGTGAGTGAGTGAGTGGGTGAGTGAGTGAGTGGGTGAGTGGGTGAGTGAGTGGGTGAGTGAGTGGGTGAGTGAGTGAGTGGTAGGTGAGTGAGTGGGTGAGTGAGTGAGTGGGTGAGTGAGTGAGTGAGTGGTGGGTGAGTGAGTCTCACCCATCTCCTCGCTCATCTCCATCTTGGCGTTTTCCTTGCTGAAGGCTTCCATCATCTTCATCGTCTTCATTGGGTCCATCTCCTTGTTCACGGCTCCCATCGTCTGCACCACCACCACAACAACCACCACCACAACCACCACAACATTAACCACCACTACATTAACCACCACAATCACAACATCAACCACAACCACAACATTAACTACAACCACCACAACAACCACCACCACAACCACCACAACATTAACCACCAATACATTAACCACCACAATCACAACATTAACCACAACCACCACAACATTAACTACAACCACCACAACATTAACCACAACATTAACCACAACCAGTAGAACCACCACAACATGAACCACAACCACCACCACAGCATTAACCACAACCACCAACACATTAACCACAACCACCAAAACCACCACCACAACATGAACCACAACCACCAACACCACAACCACCACAACATTAACCACAACCACCCACTCACCCATCCACCCACTCATTCACCCACTCACCTACCCAACCACTCGCCCACCTACCCACCCACCCTCACACCCACCCACCTACCCACCCACTCACTCACCCACCCACCTTCTCACTCACCCACTCACTCACCACTCACCCACCCACCCACCCACCCACCCACCCACCCACCCACCCATCCACTCACCACCCACCCACCCACCCACCCACCCACCCATCCACTCACCCACTCACTCACCCACCCACCCACCCACCCACTCACTCACCCACCACCCACCAACCCACCCACCCACCCACTCACTCACCCACCCACCCCACCCACCCACCCACTCACTCACCCACCCACCCACCCACCCACCCACTCACTCACCAACCCACCCACCCACCCACCCACCCACTCACTCACTCACTCACCCCACTCACTCACTCACCCACCCACTCACCCACTCACCCACCCACCCACCCTCTCACCCACCCACCCACCCACCTTAGCAGTAGTCCCCATGGCTGAAGCCATCTTCATCTGCGAGCCGGCCAGCTGGGCCTGTGTCCCCACGCCGGAGATCCTGGCTCCCACCAGCAGCGAGCGCTGACGCTCACTCACCACTCACCCACCACTCACTCACCCACCCACCCACCCACTCACTCACTCACCACTCACTCACCCCACCCACCCACCCACTCACTCACTCACCACTCACATCACCCACCCACTCACTCACTCACCTACCAACCCACCCACTCACTCACCCACCCACTCACTCACTCACCACTCACTCACTCACTCACTCACCACTCACTCACTCACTCACCACTCACTCACTCACTCACCACTCACTCACTCACCCACCCACTCACCCACCCACCCACCCACCCACTCACCCACCCACTCACCCACCCACTCACCCACCCACCCACCCACTCACCCACTCACTCACCTACCACTCACTCACTCACCTACCACTCACTCACCACTCACTCACTCACTCACCTACCACTCACTCACTCACTCACCCCACTCACTCACCTACCTACCAACCCACCCACTCACTCACCACTCACCCACTCGCCTACCCACCCACTCACCCCACCCACTCACCCACCCACTTACTCACCTACCACTCACCCACACACCCACTCACCCACTCACCCACCCACTCACCCTCTCACCCACCCACTCACCCACTCACCTACCAACCCACCCACCCACTCACTCACCACTCAACCCACCCACTCACTCACCCACTCACTCACTCACTCACCACTCACTCACTCACCTACCATTCACCTCACCCACCCACCCACTCACCCACTCATTCACATCACTCACCCACCCACCCACCCTCTCACCTTAGCGGTAGTCCCCATGGCTGAAGCCATCTTCATCTGTGAGCCGGCTAGCTGGGCCTGTGTCCCCACGCCAGAGATCCTGGCTCCCACCAGCAGCGAGCGCTGACGCTCACTCACCACTCACTCACCACTCACTCACCCACTCACCCACCCACTCACTCACCCACTCACTCACCCACCCACCCACCCACTCACCCACTCACCCACTCACTCACTCCCCCACCCACTCACTCACCAACCCACCCACCCACTCACCCACTCACCCATTCACTCACTCACCACTCACCCACCCACCCACCCACTCACTCACTCACCCACCACTCACCTACCCACTCACTCACCCACCCACCCACTCACCTACCTACCAACCCACCCACTCACTCACTCACCCACTCGCCTACCCACCCACTCACCCACTCACCCACCAACCCACCCACCCACTCACTCACTCACTCACCCACTCACTCACCCACTCACCCACTCACTCACCCACTCACCACCCACTCACTCACCCACTCACCCACCCACCCACTTACTCACCTACCACTCACCCACACACACCCACTCACCCACTCACCCACCCACCCACTCACCTCTCACCCCACCCACTCACCCACTCACCTACCAACCCACCCACCCACCTCACTCACTCACCACTCACCCACCCACTCACTCACCCACCCCACTCACTCACTCACTCACCACTCACTCACTCACCTACCATTCACTCACCCACCCACCCACTCACCCACTCACCCAGTCACCCACCCACCCTCTCACCTTAGCGGTAGTCCCCATGGCTGAAGCCATCTTCATCTGTGAGCCGGCCAGCTGGGCCTGTGTCCCCCACGCCAGAGATCCTGGCTCCCACCAGCAGCGAGCGCTGACGCTCACTCACCACTCACTCACCCACTCACTCACTCACCTACCCACTCACTCACTCACCCACCCAACCCACTCACCCACTCACCCACCCACTCACTCACTCACCCACTCACCTACCCACTCACTCACTCACCCACCTACTCACTCACCCACCCACCCACTCACCCACCCACCCACGCCACTCACTCACCCACCCACCCACCCACCCTCTCACCTTAGCGGTAGTCCCCATGGCTGAAGCCATCTTCATCTGTGAGCCGGCCAGCTGGGCCTGTGTCCCCACGCCAGAGATCCTGGCTCCCACCAGCAGCGAGCGCTGACGCTCACTCACCACTCACTCACCCACTCACTCACTCACCTACCCACTCACTCACTCACTCACCCACCCACACCCACTCACCCACTCACCCACCCACTCACTCACTCACCCACTCACCTACCCACTCACTCACCCACCCACCCACTCACCCACCCACCCTCTCACCCACCCACCCCACCTTAGCGGTAGTCCCCATGGCTGAAGCCATCTTCATCTGTGAGCCGGCCAGCTGGGCCTGTGTCCCCACGCCAGAGATCCTGGCTCCCACCAGCAGCGAGCGCTGACGTTGTTGACGCAGCCGCACCAGCTGCTTCGCCAGCGGGCGGCAACCCTCCGAATTGCCGCTCTTTGCCATGCGGCGGATCTCAGCTTCCTGGTGGGTGGGCGGGGTGGTGGTGGGGTGGGTGGGGTGTGGGTGGGGTGGGTGGGGTGTGGGGGGGGGGTGAGTGGATGGGTGGTGTGGGGTGTGGGGTGGTGGTGGTGGTGTGGGTGGTGTGGGTGGTGTGGTTTGGGTGGGGTGGGTGTGGGGGTGGGTGGGGTGTGGGTGGGGGGGGTGGGTAGGTGTGTGTGGGTGTGTGTTAGTGGAAGAGTGTGTGTGGGTGGTGTGGAGTGGGGGTGTGTGGGTGGGGTGTGTGTGGGGTGGGTGTGTGTGGGGTGTGGGTGGTAATGGGGTGGGTGGTTTGGGGTGGGTGTGGTGTGGGGTGGGGTGGGTGGTGTGTGGGTGGGGTGGGTGGTGTGTGGGTGGGGTGGGTGGTGTGTGTGTGGTGTGGGGTGGGTGGTGTGTGTGTGGGGTGGGGTGGGTGGTGTGTGTGTGGGGTGGGGTGGGTGGTGTGTGGTGTGGGGTGGGGTGGGTGGTGTGTGTGGTGTGGGGAGTGGGTGGGGGGGGTGGGTAGGTGTGTGTGTGGGGTGGGTGGTGTGTGTGTGTGTGGGGTGGGGTGGGTGGTGTGTGGGTGGGGTGGGTGGTGTGTGTGTGGGGTGGGGTGGGTGGTGTGTGTGTGTGTGGGGTGGGGTGGGTGGTGTGTGTGTGGGGTGGGTGGGGTGGTGTGTGTGTGTGTGGGGAGTGGGTGGTGGGTGGTATGGTGTGGGTGGTGTGGGTGGTGTGGGTGGTGGGGTGTGTGGGGGTGTGTCCCACAAATATCCCTCCCCCCGTGTCTCCCCCCCCCTTGTCTCCGCCCCCCCGTGTCTCACCCCCTCTCACCCCCCCCTCTCCCCCCCGTGTCCCCCCCCCCACCAGCTGCTTCTCCTGCTTGTCGAGGGCCCCCCCCCCTCAC
>NW_027613881.1:0-32485 GCF_965212315.1 Lampetra planeri
ATTCACATTAAACGGTTTCACTGCCATTCACAGCTCATCAGGGGCAGACCTGATCTATGGGTATTTACATTATCGCCATTTAGATGCTTTAGATTTATCACACATGCTCTTATCACGATAACGATGAAAACATGATTTACCGATCAGCGCTACTATCAATACTAATTGACTGATTTTTTTTGTTTTTTTTTTTCGTCCTTCAAAGTTATTTTACAGCTGCAAACTCAGGAACAAGGGTCTAACAGCTATCTCACGTAGTTCTTTGTGCCGCCTGGCACAAACTGTCCAACCGTTTTTGTTGATCATGCTTTGTGTTGGCAGCTTGTTCCTGTCTGGAACTGCTGTTTCCTTCTGGAATCGACTCACTTGTTGAAAGATGAACCTCTAGTGACAATGAACCATTCCCATTATTTTCCAGAAAAATGTAACAGTCAATAATTAACAGACAATATTAAACAGCACAGAGCACAGGGAATGCAATAAGTCTGAGAAGAGTCTGATGCAGTGATAGAATAATAATAGAGCTGAGTGAAGGAGATGAGCTGCTGGACGTGGATCAGTGGGGATGAGCAGAGCAGCTGGAGCGCTCAGATACCTGACACAGTCTGACTGACTGATGTTTGAGCCTCTTTGGGGATCAGCCTGCTCATCAACCCCCTCTCCCCTGTGATGTCCATCCTGCTTTCGTCACAAATACGCAATCAGGAGGGTGATGAGGGGGAAGGGGGCCGTGTGTGTGTGTGGGGGGTTCCTCCAGAACTCATAAAAGCAGCTGTGGTGTGGGAGCAGCTCAGAGCTTTGTGCCCTGCACTCAGAGATGGAGCGAACCTTCCGAGAGCAGCTCTTCTTCTCTGGTGCTCGTCTGTCTGTGCTCAAAGGAGACTCCAGGTACATCGAGGTCAGTTCCTGCTCATTCATTCACTCATTACTCAACTTTTTCTTCTTCCTGTTGCTGCTGCTGGTCATTCACAGCGTTATTGATATAACCATGGTTCTCTGCAGAACAACGAGATCTTACAAAGATGAAGTAGAGATTCATTTTTCAACACGGAGCTCAAGAGAGAAACACCGGAGGAACTAATGTACCAACGCCCTTTACGTAAGTCATGTGACATTGGTCCTTGTTACATTTTTGGCCTCCATCAGAATCTATTTATTACTGATATAATTACAAATTCTATAAATTACATAACATAATTATTGTTATGTCAATACTAATTATAACAATAGCTAATAATAACTAACAATAACGATACTAACAGTAATGTGGGGTTTTTTAATTGCGCAATATCAAAATTCCAGTTTTCCTGACATAAATCCCAGAAGAATAATATAATAAATATAGTGCTAATTCTAGTAAATCATATAATAATATAATATATAAAATCTGAAAAAGGCGTTGTGCGCAGGGTGTCTGGGACATGGTCGCAGTAGAAGGTCGTTTCACCTTCACAGCAGAGCGTCCACAGCGGAGCTGCGCAGCTTTCTTCATGGCAGAACCCAACGAGGTGATCAACTGGAGTATGACACTGTGGACATCGACTGTGGGGGAGGAGACTTCATCACGGTAATTATCTACAACTCCGTAAAAACTCTTTTCTCCGGAAAAAAGTAACACTCCTATCAGGTGCTGAAATATCAAATATGAAATGAGGTTTCCTGCCACAAAGAAGGTTGCAAACGCACATCCAGAGGCAGCAGTTTGGATTTTTATGATGCTAAACTGTAGTTAATCTGTCCAAACGTGGGAGACCGGTTTGAACCGATCTGCATCATTTGAGACAGGTCATGTTCATGTGTAATTCCAGCGGTAACAACAACTGAATGCTGAGGTGACTTAACGTGCTCTGCTAAGCTCCTAGGAATTCCTCCTGAGAGAAAATAGCTTTAACTTAAAGCAGCTGCACGTAACCGGCTTGCTGCACATTCAGATCAGAAAACTGTGACTGAAGGGTGAGAAGTTGCATTCGGTGAGATGAGATGAGAGCAGCCATGTTGCTGTCATTGACGGTAATTCCATTCGCTCTGTTGGTGGAAGCCAGCATCCTTACCGTAACGACAGCAGTGAAGTGCATACTTCTCCAACTTTCATTAACCAATTGCTTTCTCTTTCTCCCAGCTCCTTCTTCATACCAGGTAGAGGAACCGTTTGCCGTTTTCTGCAAATAGTTGTGTAATACTGTTGATACTTTCAGTGTTAAATGGTTAATCATTAATGCACCCGCTATGACACCATGGTCATAACCTAACTTACAAAACGTGCCAAGTCCATTTTCCTCTCAGCACTTACCACTGACCAATGGCTGGGACATGACATTTTCGTGTTAACACCCACGCTGTGCTCAAGTTCCATGGAGAGATAATTAGCCACTAACAGTTTTCCGTCTGGAACAGCAATGCCCGCTGACTGAATCTCCCTGTCCAATCTGTGAAGGTGTTTTGACGGCTGGGGTGATGAAGGGAGAGAAGTTCCCCAGCTCCCAGGATCACCCGCTGCCTCTCTACGAGCGCTACGTGGATTACTGTGACTCTGGATCTCTGAGGAGAAGTGTGCACTCGTCTCAGAACGTGGCTATGGTTTTTCTTCAGGATTCACAATGCCGGCAGGCACCTTCACCATCACCGTGAGAAAACTCATCAACCCTTTCCGTGAGTAAATTCGGTCGGTAAATTGTAACCCATATCCACCGCCGCCAGGCCACTCTGTGTTTGTGTGAGGCTGGTGTGATAAGATGAGCCCAGTGGGGGACTTGAGTCATCAACTGCAGCAGGCGGACAGTTTGGGCATCAATGTTTGTCACAAACTGACAGAACAGAAAGCAGGTGTAGATGAGACACCACATGTTTCTTTCTCTAACAACTTTCATCATTTGTTTTTTAATCAAATAAAACAAATGACTCATTAGAAACACTACATGCTCTGGTTTGATGCACTGATCCCCTGTGGTCCTCCTGTGAGTGTCTGCCTGTGATCTAACGTCCCCTCATTCCCCCTCTCGCAGCCTGTAATGTCATCTCCCAGTCACCAGAGGGCAGGTACACTATGGTGATTCACAACAGCATAGGAACTGCAGCTTCTCCATCATATATCCAGTGGCCATCGACATCTCAGAGTTCAGCTTGGGACGCTACAACAACCTCCCCAAGGTGAAGTAACTCAGACGCCACCACGTTCAAAGGGAAAGAATACTCACAAATGAACACCTCATTTAACAACTTCATAAAAATGATTTTAAAAAGAAAAAAAACATTCATTTTCAAAGATGTGAATATGTAAGCTGTTTACAATATTTGTTAATTACACATGATTTGTCTCAAAGTCCTTTTTTTTTAGCTATTTCTATGTTTTACTGTCATAAAAACTGTAAAAGCAGCTGGTGAACAAACTATTCATCCTTAGTGGCTTAAAGCAAAGTGGATTTGAATTGAGATAAATCTCTTGTGTTTGCTGGATATTTAAAACTTATGTGTTCTGGACGTCAACCACAAGAAAAAAAAACTAAAACTAAGTGGTTTTGACAACGATCTAAAACAATGTTGGTCACCACAGAGGTCCGTGCCTGGATGTGTGGACACGGGGGATTTTGTGCAGTTGCTGGGAGGAGATGTCATTGACACGTCCAAGCTGCTGCCCATCACGGACCTCTGCGTCTCCTTCACAGGGCCCAGTGAGTATGACAACGTCCTCACTCTCACAGCGTGGTTTGAACCTTGACTCGAATGTTTCCGATACCCTCTGCAGCCCACATGAAGGTCGGCTGCGATAACACCGTTGTACGCATGGTCTCCAGCGGCAGGTTCGTCAACCGAGTGTCTTTCAGCTACCGGCTACTGGACAGCCAGGAACTTCAGACGCTCAAACTCAATAATGTGGAAGATTTTCTGTTTCAGTAACTGATCCCAACTGGGTGCGGACGGGACAAGTATACTATGTGATTGCCAATGTTTTTAGAAATTATTTTAATAAAAACACCAGAGTTGCACCTGTCTCTGCTTGGGATAAAGAATCCAACAACAAAAAAATAATGAAAAGTTAAAAAAATAAAATTAAAAAAAATATTCAAATGGATTTGTTTTGCTATTATTTATAATTGTTATTTTTCTGTGTTCGTAAATGTTTATTTATTAAAACAAGGCTATACATTCATTATTATTCACTATTTAATGGTCAACTTTCTTGCAGAGGTGCTAAAATGAATGTCATCTTTATTTTTTTTGAATGAAACATGATATCACCGTGTGACCTTGAGGGAAGTGTTCAATACAATAAATCAATTATTGTCAATATCCATTTCAATTTCTATAAAAGCTTTTTGTAATAAAATTACACTGCATGATAAAGCATTTAAATGGTTTGTTATGGTCTTATTTCAGTTATCTCAGCTTTGGATGTGGCTATGTTGTTTTCTGGATGCAAATTGCACCTTTGCAGCAGACGCTGGGTGTCTCCAGGTAAAATGTCATCAAATTTAAGTCAAGAAAGTTATCCTCTCAGCAGGTTTTATTTTCCTCCATAATTATAAATAACCGCTGTAGATATGCTTTGTTTTGCCTTTCTAATTAGCTGGGTGACCTCAAAACCTTCCAGGTGTTTCCCAGGAGACCTGTAGCCCTACTTGACAATCAACCAATGAGACAGAAGGAAAAAAAGTTATGTAAACAAGATCTAGAATCACTGAACCTTCCTTTCCCACACTTTCAGTCAAATCAGGTTAGCTACCTAACTGCTAACTCACGGTCATCAAGATGTAAGGTAGCAAGCAAATCATTTAAAACAAAAACCCCCCACTGCATTCATGTTTTTTCACACCTGTGGAGGGTTTGCTTTTCAGGTGGACAGATCCACAAGTACTGCCAACATCTGGAGTATACAAGAACCCCCACTACCACCATTCAGGGAAAAACGTGCTCTATCTGCGATGAAGATGGTGGCTTGAATGGTGCAAGCTGATGGGGTGAAGGGTGATTAAATCATCTGCAGGTGTATTATCGCCCACAGACAGCTGCAGTCACAGCCTGTGATAACGCAGGAGGGTGGGCCGACGAGCTGTGCACGTGTGAGTACACGTCATTTTGAAAAGAACAGCAAGCACTGGAGCTGTAATGAACATTTGAAAGTGGCAGGAGAGGAAAAGCAGCAGCTTCGCTCCAGCTGACTGTCGCATCTGTCACTCAATTATACATGTTTCATTCCTCATGTTCATGTCACCTGTAAATGAACATATCCTCTGTTACAGCTAATATTTTTGATGTTTGTGTGTTGTGTTTCATCGGTGACATTATATTTCCCCCTCATATACTGAAAGAGTGCTGCAGTGTGTTCTAAACCTGACAAACTCTCCACACAATGAGCAAATCAGAACTGACATTCAAATCAACCACAGGAACTTAGTCAATAATCATCCAGCACAAGACTTAAAGGTTCATACCAACAATGAGAACTTGAGCTTGAGGTTTCTCGACTTTGTCCAAATTCCAGCATAAAATGGTTAATACATTTTGAATTGATCATGTGGAGGTGCTCAGAAAAAAAACATGACTATAGACAGTATTATATAAATTTTATTTTCATAGAACGTCGATCTCCACTGAGCTCTCAACCTTCCCTTGTGATCTAATGCTTTCTGAGATATCCGGTCACAACAATAATACCAGTCATTGTAATAAAACTACAAGAGTCACGTTGGTGACGCTTGGCGACTGAGCATTGCACACAGGAATTCTACAGGACGTGAAGGAATAAAGGCAACATGGCTGCACACCGGCCAACAAATGTTGCAGAATGGCTTCTATCAAAAGGCGTCTTGTTGTTGTTGTCGTCCCCTGAGGGAAGACCACACCGTTTTCCACAGCAAAGGAAGCTCAGGTGGAAAATCTGGCTCATCACTCGCCGTGTAAATGGAGTCATCTTCCATCATCCGACGCCTTTCACACCATTCCACAGCTTCTCTGACAGCCTGAAGATGTCTCACCCTCAGGATCTTTTAAATGAGCTAACATACTTCCCGGCTTTTTTTTTCCCAATGTCAAAATCAGCAATAATTTTAATTCATTGTCGTCTCAATGCTTCTTCTGTCTCTTTTTCTTTTTGCTGATAAGATCTTTTCAGCACTGGTTCATAAAAGCTCCTGAATATTTATGCTGTCGTCTCATATCTCCCTCACACTGCAGACACACACACAAACTAAAAATGACTTGATCATATTACATTTCCTACGTCCTTATAATAAGTTGAGGCTGTCTGAGCAATATGCATCAGTGAAGCTTTACACACACACACACACACACACAACGAGGCGTTCTGACACAAGCAGTGACGTGCAAAGTGACGAAACAGGAGAACGGACAGCATGTGGAGCTGAGAGCCAGGGGCTGTTTCGAAAGACGTTCGTCGCAGGGAGCAGCTACATTTGGACGCATGAAATGAAAGAAGAAACCTTCCTGTGAACTCAAAGAATGTGGAAAACTAAAGATATCTAATGACGAGTCCAAACTAAAATCTGATGGTGATCCTCTCCTCTGACCCTTACCTTGACGCCCACAGTGTGACGGAACTCTCCAGAGACAACAGGCCTCATTGCATTATGTCAATGACACTTAGCTACATATTATGAGAAAACAAATTAGAGGAAATAAGATTCCATGCCTTCAAGTCCAGAGCCACAGGAAGCTTGTGGCTAGCCTTTGTTACAAAGGGCTCCAGTGGCTTAGTTAGCTTTGCCTCCTCAGCAGTTAAAAGTCACACATGAGGCTCTTTCGTTTTCTCGGATTCCTGACGTGACAGAAGAATAAAGAGTGTGTGGAACCAAGAGGCAATCACATGGCACATCAGAAATGATCCATTGGCACTTTATGACTGATTGCAACATTTGGAGAATTGAGCAAACAACATAATTACTGCAAGGCATCTTCCCTGAAGAGAGAGGATGATTATCATGCTCAATTACAGCCAATCAGTGACAAACTGCGCCAAAACCACAAGGGTTTATGCAAACACCATCTGCAAGAACAAAAGAATCACTGTGTTCTAATCACTTTCATCCACAGTGGGAAAACGGCATTTCAAATTAGCCGCCTGCGACACACAGTGAAAAACCCCAAATATGGCTTCAGTCAACACTTTCATCCTCTCCAAGGTGAGAATATCAACCACATGTGCTGGAGGGGGAACATGTGGTTGTGGTTGGCTAACGCTGTTGGACCCAGGTGGTCCATGTGTGTTGGTATCGACAAGCGTCACTCCGACACGGTGCACGATCATTTCCTTACAGCACGGCCTCCCCGTCTTGTGGGGGGAAAAAAAAAGTCCAGTGTGAAATGTGAATGAACAAGAAGACTGTACACATGGTTTCGCACACACGTCTCACACAGTCAATGGCTGCTCACACTTTGCAGAGAATATTTTTATCCACCAAAGCTTCATTTAGTTGCTACAAGCAGATGCAGCTGGAATTGTTTACTCATCTCAGGATAGTCTCTGACAATTGTTGAATATTGCCACATTTATTAAAAATGTCAAACTTTCTAATTTCAAATCGTAAGAATCATCTCCAACAGTATTTACTTTTTTCCCTCCATGCTAGTCTGCGACAGTCCAAGGAAAAGGGTTTTCTCCTTGGGGAAACTAGGACAACACGGTTTCCTCCTTGAAGTCCACTCAGGCTCTGTCAGGAAAATTTGGATTCATGAACAGCCGATAAGGAGAGTTTCAGCTTGCACTAGAGTTTGTACTTAACATTTAAATTGTATTGAAATGTTTTTTGTGAAGGGAAATCCAGTGAAGTCAGATTAAAGAAAAGGTTAGAGGAGACAATACACAACAACACAGACTTATGAAGGTGTATTTTTTAATATCACTCTGAAACATAATCTACTAAAATGTGAATAACATCATCATCCTGTGTGAGCTCAGGTCTTATCCAGTTACAGGACAGAAATTCAAACATGACATTTACAGTTCTTTACAGGGAGAGAAGCAAGTGTTTTCAGATGACAACATTTTAAAAATGCATGAAATGAAAACAGTCAAATGTGACAACTGAAGTGAAGTGGTTTTCACAAGCACATTCTACTTTTTCTTCTTCTGTTCCTGGAAGAAGTCGTTGCAGGGCGACCGTCAGCGCGGCCACCAACACAACAAACTCGTTGAAGTCCACCTCGTTGTCTTTGTTTGAGTCCAGGTCGTTCATGATTTTCTCCACCAGCAGTGGATCCTTTTGGGACTGAGACATAAAGCAGAGGGAAAGCATTAATTTACAACAACCTGACGTTTAACCTGACATTTCCGGAGGCTTTCTAGTGACTCTGTGCAACATTGATCAAACCTTCATACTGTTTGAGAAATAAAAACAACACACATAAGATGGGCAAAGCATCACTTCCTCCATGCAGGATGAAAAACACTTGGGCTGTAGGATTATTATTGGACTCCAGGGATGAGGTCCAGCGGGAGAGCAGAGCAATGTTGCTGTTAAATGACCCGCGAGGCTGCAGCTGATCACATTTAATGTTTTAGTGCTCATTTCCTCCAAGAGAGAGAAGTAAGACATGGCTTTCCTTTTCCACACTTCAGCCTCAGAGGAAATGTTGAAACACTCTCAAAAACATTTTTTCAAGGAAAAAAACTTCACCGGATCTCCTAACTCTTACGAGTGAAATAAGAAACCTCCATGCTTTTCACATATAATAATCACAAACTTGCTTACACTGAGAAACAGCTGATCGATTCCTGTTTCCCAAAGGAAGCTAATTGGAACAAGTCATCAGGATCAGAAACACCCGTTGGTGTTTGTAAGATCACTTTCAGATAATGCTAATGCTAACTCAGGAGTAAATATAATATTATATTTTACAATAACAGTAATTTACATTTTAAAAATCCAAACATCACCATCCAATGTACCAACTCAGTTTCTCAGTTTCTTACGGGCAACTGAAATCATTAATAACAAACCTCCCTCCCACTCTGTAACCGTTTCATCTGATTCGTTTAGGCCTGTTTTACACTGTGCGTTTACTTATGGATGTGATTATTTTTGTGTGTGTGTCAGCCACATTGAAAATGAGGACTGTCCTCAATTTTACTCCTGAGATTGGAAATAAAGGGTTGAATGCATAAACTCAAACTAAAACACAATAAAAGCACATCTTCTGTGTTGCATCTTCTCATCAGCGAGTGGAGCATTCGGTCTGGAGAAGATCCAGGCATGGACGCACAGTGTGCATGTCCAGGTTTTCTGTAATAGGAAGTGCAGGGTGAATGCTCGCCTCACTACATCTATTCTCAGAGGTGACTGCAGCCCACGGGTATGTGATGACATCACGGCGGCGTCTATATTTGGAGGCGATACGGGCCGCTGATGATGATCCCAAGCACCTGAGGCTTCCCGTCCACAGAGAGGACAAGATGTGAGAGGGAAAAAACTGTATCTGAAGGCATCGGAGGTCAAGGCTCGCAATCCTGACCGTCCTCGTTGGCACATTGGTCTCAATCATTTGAAATAGCCGGCATGTACACGCAATCACACCGACTCAGGAGCATGGGGGGCTTATCTGAAGGGACTTTATCTCCTCCCATCCATCCTTTCACATCCCACGTTGCTAATGATGGAAAAGCTACCGGCAGTTACAGCAGGACAGCGATCAATAGGAAATGTCAAAAGGCTCTTTCTGATGTCATTTGACAACATGGTTCATTTAATCTTCATGGGATTCCAGCAACAGCAAAGCATCTTAGAATACAGCATGCAGCCTTTCATGCTCAATAGCTTTCATTACGGACCAACTAGGGGATAAAAAGTCCACAAAGGTCATTTCAAAGACGATGTGTAACCCCAAAAGAAAATAATAATATTGAATTGTTACCGTAAGGAAGTCGGTGAGCTCGCTGTTGAGCAGCTGCTTTAACTCGCCCTTGTTGAGCTTGTATTTGTCTCCATCGTTCCCAGAATAGTTGTAGAAGACCGTTATCAGCGCATCCATTGCACCCTCAAGTTGGCTCGGCATTCTTCTTGATAACCTCTGCAGCTTCCTGGAAGTTACAACATGTCTGCAATGAACTCACCAGGCCATGTCTCACTCTCTCACACACACACAAGAATAATCCGACATCTGCTGGCTGAGTGGTGTTCTTACCTGGTTAAAGTCCTGTGGAAATGTGACGACAGACACGGTGCCACAGCTTGTTTATTGGGAAGTGAGCAGAAGTCGAGTGGGCCATCCTCTATCTTTGTGACGCTAATTAATTCCACAGGTGAGACGTCCATGGTAACCGTCTTTCTTGTCAGGTTTTAATCAGTGCTGTTAATTGAAAAACAAAACGTGTACCGGTGTAACCTTAACGCCCCGTGGGCTTTCACCAAACCTTGTGTCCTGCAGAGGCTTTCATAAAGGTTTTGCATCGTTTGTAGCGCCCCCGGTTACTCCCACTTCCTGTAGTTTTGATCCAATGGAGGATGAATGACAGAACGATGCTTGTATGTTTGAAAGGGTTTGTCTGTGAAACATGTTCTGTCACACAAGTACAACATAACTAATTGGACAGGAGAAGGTAAATCAATATGTGAAATAAATGGTCATTAATTACATTTTTCATTTTAGTTTTCAAGTTTTTTCATTTTTACACATTCAGACAGCTTGGCCAGATGGAGTGACAGTGGCTTACTTACAGAGTAATTCACACACTTGAATTAGTAATAGTTAATTGCATTTTTTTTAAATTAAATATTCATGCTTTTCATCAGTAGCACTCAGGGCTGAGATGTGGTTGTAAGCTTGGACTTGCAAAGAACGAAAAAGATCAATGTAATACAAGCATAGTAAAGACACTCTGTGTTGACCACCAAACATTTAAAAGCCTTCAGGTGCAAACTGAAGGGACATTTCAATCTCCCGCTGTCTTTGCAGTCACCTTGAAGATGCTGGAGTGTGATACACGCTTTGTCAGATACAGGAGACAGGAGAGCTTAAAATCGCTCCAACAGCCTCCGAGTTAATCATGATTTTATCAGAGAATTGCTTCTTTTTTTCTTTTTTTGTATTCAGTAAAAATTTAATTGCACTGCTGCTTCCACACATGAGGCTCATATCACCCTCATACTAACATGTACAACAAGTGGAGGGTTGGTGTTGTATTAAAACCACCTTACACTGTCATCACAGATGTGATGACAGTTCGAGCTCATGGTCTCATGGCTCGACTTCCTGCACAACAATGGCTATCAGCAGCTGTGAGACACCCGGTTTCATCACCTTAATAAATGGAAACTTACTTTCAGTGGGTGCAAGTGGAAGGAAGGTTGTCCCTCCTCCGGGACTTTATTTGGGGGCTAAATAGAGTGTTATTCTCCACTGTCAGTTGTGACACAGAAATGATGAGGGGATGAGGGACCATCGTGTTTTTACGGGGGTTGTCACGCACAAGAATGACAATAAAGATGAAACCTACTGTGGCTAAAAATAAACCTATCATAAGAACGTAATGACTGGTGAAACCGACAAAACTCGTGTCCTGGACAATCTAATATATGCTGGACTGTGCCAAAGAGGGGAAGTGATACCGAAACGTTCTGGAGATGGAAACACTGTTTCAGTAATGGTAACTAATAACTAATGAGTGTGTGTGTGTGTGGTGTGTGTGTGGTCACATCTCCCTAGAACATATGTTTATGCAGCAGCAAACTAACATTTCTTTGAAGAAAATGTGTCACAAGGAAGGCATCAGTTGCAGCCGAAACCTCTGATGACTTGAGGGGTCGACCCTAGGCCAGGCTTACGTGACAACCAATTCAAGTTACCACATAGAAGAAATTCATAATCCTTGATTAATGAAGGACAAACAGAAATCCTGCAGAACCAACACACACACAAGCAGACAGAGAGCCTCAATGAAAGTCACAGACAGCAAGGAAGCGCAAGCCCTCGGGGGGTGCGGGAGGGAGGAGTCTCACACCTTGTCATCATCTTCGAGGGTATAGTGAAGTGGAGCTCCACATCTCATTTATCTTATCCAACACTTGTCAGACCAGCGGCAACACAAACGATCAAAATGGTTTCTGCTCATATGAGTGTGTGCCAACAAGCAAACAGCTATCTAGAATCCTCCTGACCTTCCACATCTAGCTAATGGAGGTATTAATATGTTCAGTGAAGTTATCAGATAAACCATTAGGCCTTGGGCAGTTGCAGTAAGGAACAGCTTAGCTTTCTGTCTCATTGGGCATGAATAAATGAACAAGTGACGCCTGAATGTTTACGAATCCCTGTGCCCACACAGTCATTCAATCATCAATACAAAGGCTGTGAGAAGCATCGATAACAGTCATCCTCAATGAACCCAATATTCTAGTTACCTTTATGGATGTGATTATTTTTGTGTGCATGTCAGTTTTAAAGTAGTTTACAGTAGTTTTTAAAAAAATGACTTTGTGCTCTCCTGTCTCCGAAGCCGCCTTCATCGCTTACATTTGAAACATTGTGTCTTCTTCTTTTAGCCATGAAACTGAAAACCTTTTCCTTCCAGCTACAGCAGGAATGCATTGCATTGTCTCCTTTTGCCTTTGAAGACTTGAGTTTTACTGCGCTCTATTGGCCTGATTGGAGGTATCACAGGATGTGCTGACGTGGTTGATATTTATAGATTTTGAGGATTTAAGGGGGAAAAAATGTTTAAACATTGAATTATCGTGTCGGGGACAAGATTGTGAAGCAGCATAAATAGAATAAAACAATATTCATCGAGTATGATACATCATCGTGAAACACATGCGATCGAAACAAGAACAAACGCTGGCAAAATTCATAAAAAGGCTGTGTATTTAAACAAACAAAAAAAAACAATAGCTATGAAAACCAACGATTTCACACACAAATAGAACACTGGGTCCGGCGACACACGATTACCATGGCAACGAGAACACGCCACACAGATTTGCAACCAGGAACAGTGAAACACAAATATATACATATATATATATACACACAGTATATACAGTATACACACACACACACACACCACACACACACCACACACACACACACACACACACACACACACACACACACACACACACACACACACACACAAACACAAACCATGAGTACTCACCGGTCACATACGTTGTGTATTTAATCCACAGGGGTGATGTTAGTTTCTATGCTAGTTTTTTTTTTCTTATATCTTCGCGTCCAGTAAACGAGTACTACATCGCGTACAATCTTCCTTCGTCTTCTTCAGTACTATCTTGGTTGAGGTTATCCTCATTACAATGATTCACTCCAATATGAGAATCAACCAAATAAGGTTAGAATCATTACACCAGTCGCAAATGTGAAAGGCCTGTGATCACTGCGACGTAAACGGCTTCATTTAGCGTCGTTGAAGCAAGTGTTTTTACTGTTAATTTACCGCTGCTAACAAGCATAGCACACCATGCATCTACCGCCAAATTGATGGGGGGAACTGTTGCATTGTGGGAAGTGTAGGAACCAAAGGTACAGCTGTCCAATTTGCATAAAATGTTTGCGAACCACACGGGAATATTTTCATTCATTTTTAGAGGCCCTTAAAAACAATAAGGGTTTTCCATTACTTTATTTGACACCAAATTAATTTATTTTCAGTTATAGTGTGTAATAGTGAACTTCGTCCTGTTTTGAGGCGTATAATGTTGCATCAACTCATCTGATTTTGAGCAGATAAATGGCTTTTTATCGCTCCAAAGAGCCACTGCTGTGATCAGACCATAGTAACAGGATCTGTGGTTGCTGCTCCCACAGTTTTTCGACAATAGTATCTGCATCAGAAAGTGAATTGCTTTCTCAATTCATGTTCTCATTTGACAGCTTTTCGATGATTAATGGCCCTCTTGGGCCCAAGGGATGCTGTTTGTGTGTGTGGTGTGTGTGTGTGTGTGTGTGGTGTGGTGTGTGTGTGTGTGTGTGTGTGTGTGTGTGTGTGTGTGTGTGTGTGTGTGTGTGTGTGTGTGTGTGTGTGTGTGTGAGGCAACTATATTTGAAATATGAATGATGCAGCAGTTGAACGATACAGTAAGTTGCTTTCTTTCATTTAATTTCAAATGCTAAAAGCCTCTTTTATGTAACAAAGTAAAATTCATGTGTAAACGGAAGTGCTCGCTCATGATTTGGGTCAAAAATGAGAGCTGTTGTGGCCCGGCTCCTGAGTCCTGGCTGCCGTCCTTGTGCCCATGAAAAAGGGTCTTTACAGAGCGCCTTCTTTTAAAGCGCGGAGGATGGGGGGGGGTGGGGGCGTTGGAGGTGGGGCTTGAACATACATAAGAGGCTAAGACAGTCCGGCTGTCCAATTTGGCACAACATCACCAGGCAATTTGCTGTTGCTTAACTTATATGAGGAAGCTGATTGGCTCATCATCCTCTGCTGGGGTGCTTGGGTGAAGGATAATCCTTGCATTCTTCTTTTGAAAGCGAGACATCGTGTGATGGACTCAGGCAGGTTAGTCAGAACGAAGGCTTTGTTCTGGATGTCGGATGTGAGCAACATGACTGGGGGCCTGTCCCAGAGCGTGGTACTGCAGCCTGCATGGGACTACCTCCGCCAGAACCACCACGACCTCCTGAGGAGCCCTCTGTTCCCCGTGGTCCTCTCCGTCAGCACCTACTTCCTCCTGGTTGGCCTTTACACCTTGCTGGACGTGCTGGCACCCACTTGGCCCTGCATCAACCGCTACAGGCTCCATCCTGACCGGCACATCAGCTGGCCAAACATCTGGACGACGCTGGGTGTCACCATCTACAACCACCTGCTGTACATCTTTCCTGCTGCAGTCGCCCAGTGGCTGTGGAGGCCGCCCACCCCTCTGCCCCGTGAAGCACCCACCCTCTGGGGCTTTTTCCTGGGCATCCTAGGCTGCATGGTGGTCTTTGACTTCCAGTACTATGTCTGGCACCTGCTGCACCACAGGGTTCCCTGGTTGTACCGCACCTTCCACGCCGTGCACCACCAGTACAACCAGCCTTTCAGCCTCGTCACCCAGTACCTGTCCGGCTGGGAGTTGTTCAGCGTGGGGTTCTGGGCGACAGTGGACCCCTATCTCCTTCAGTGCCACTGTCTCACAACATGGGGCTTCATGGTGTTCAACGTCTACGTCTCCACTGAGGACCACTGCGGCTACGACTTCCCGTGGTCCATGCACAAACTGGTGCCCTTTGGCCTCTGGGGTGGTGCGCCCAAGCATGATGCTCACCATCAGCGCCCCGGCACCAACTATGCCCCTTTCTTCTCCCACTGGGACTGGCTAGGAGGCACCCACACAGTGCCAGCTCCCTGCAGCCACACGGCAGAGCCAGACGAGATGAAAGGACGAAAAGACTAAGAAGCTCCAATTAATCTCTTTAGCACCTCCTACACAGTTCTTTTTTTCTCCTCCATGTCTGTCTCTCCTTCCTCTCTTTGCAATATTTGTGTTATACCAACATCTTCCAGGGCTCTCTAATGGAAAACGGATATTGATTATTAATAGAACATTTCCAAACATCTGGTGAGTGGTCAGATTAAATTCAGTTTACTACGTTGCGCTTGAATCCCTCACTGCATGTATGTTTATGTACGTATTCATAGACTTTCTTTTCCTGGTATATTGTATAGATTGTTATCTCGTCTCTGTGGCGCTCTCAGGTCAGCTTTCATGCATGTGTAACATGTTCTTGAAAAAAAATAAACACAACAAGTCCACAAGAGTTGTCGTGTGACATCAAAAGATCTCCTCCGAGGCTGGTTCTGTGTGATTTCACACATCCTCACTCTCTCCTCAGCACCGTCCCTCTGTCCCTCACATGCATGAATGGCCGTCTTTTAGCTGCATCCCAGTATGACGCGTGGGAGCAATACTAATCTATTATCCTCCCTATAGAGGATAAATACCGGAGGGAGGTCTTCATTATGAATAGGAGGCTATCCCTGTGATGGTAAATTGTACATGGGTGTCGTTGATTAAAACATGCACAGACTGAAAAGATTTAAAGAGTTTTTAAATCAGTAATCAATCATTAAGGGACATTCCAACTAAATTCCAATGAGGTGGTTGCACATCAACAAACGAACCAGCAGAGGGCGCATTTCAACACAACAAGCACAACACACGTGCACAAAGCAGACCTCAGCTGCAGGATCTGCACCAGTCACTGAGATGAATCTCTGACACTAAAACAGTATTACAATCATGTGACGGGTCACACGCAGTGCGTCATGGTGACTGACACGTACACACACATGCACGCAGACGCGCACACACACCCTCCCTGGGCCTCGTCTCTCTTGTCGCTGGTTTTCGCCAGGGATTGAAACCTGCAGTCAGAACTGGTTTGGGCGTGTTTTTGTTGAAACAGGTCATGTGTATTTCAGTAACACTGCATTCAGACACTGCGGGTACTTCTGGTCTCTGACTCCATTACAATCCCAGAGTCTCCTTGTCAGTACATCTCACTTAAAGTATTTTTTTGTACATATGATGCTGTACTCGGTCTTGTCTGTGTAAATACTCATTAACGACCTTTAATATTTCACACAATCCCACAACCCCTCCTGGCGTATGTTAAACATGTGGGTGCCGTTTCCAGGAAGCTTTAAGCAAACGGTATTGCCTGACATAAACTTGTGACACAAACTGCCGTGTGTGCAACTGCAAACATGTATGTTTCATAAGGAAAACAGTTACAAAACTCTGCTACGGCTGAAACTGAACTTAAAGGAACATGTGAATAACCATAAGGCGTAACGTAGGCTACATGAATGCCATGCAGCCGTGTCCTGCACCAGTGCAGGCAGCCTGATGTGTTTGAACATGTAACAACACTGCAGCCTATAATAAGAGGCCTGTTCCAGTGCTGCCTGCATCAAAGCATTGGGGGGAAAGAGACAAATCATGAACAGTATAAACTCTCCAACACAGCTTGTCTAATTCATGACGTACCATTTCTAGCAAAGTACTCAAAAGGCAGAAACTCTCCTCTGTGAAAAAACATGACTAAAGCAGTTCTTGTTGAATGAATCTATGTACCTCTTCTTTAATGGCATCCTCTCTGGCTTTGGTTACACAGCGTCAATAGTTCTGTGGGTAGTTCCTGCATAAGCCAGCTAAAATGAAACACAAATAAAGCAAAAACAGGTTTTAAAGCTTTGAATTGACCTTTAAACGTTCCATCAAGAACTAGTGGGGGTTTCTGGTTGTTGTCACACAGTAAATGTATCAGGGAGTGTCTCTGACCACTGGAAGTGAGCTATTCTTCTCCGAGTGCAAACAAAGGGAAACATGACACTGCACAACAATCATTTACCTGTTTCAAACGGCCCAGAGCTTCCCCTCAACCCGTCAAGGCAAAGGGAGCTCTCCCCACTGTTTATGGACCCACGGGTGGTGGTTCTTATCTGCACTTAACTTCACAGGAACCCCTTTGTCTTATTGTCTTAAAGAAAAGAATGTGTCGTGAAAATAACATTTCTCTTTTGCCCGCGACTTCAGGAAAAGTAAGGGAGTGATTGCGACGCACACACACACACACACAAACACACACAAACACACACACACACACAAACACATTCCATAAATTCCAAACTCTCAGAGACGATGAGTTTGTCTACGTAACAAGTGAAAAAAAATCCCAGTGACTCAATCGGGACAAGCGGTTGCGCAATCGCAGGGGAGGTTTCACAGAAACCGAGGTTTTATGATTTATTTAAAAAGCTACGTAACAACACAACACGTTCTCAAACTCAACAGTACACATTTCATACAATAGAAGACAAAAAAGATTCTAATTCGGAGTGAGTTCTTCTCATAAAAGTTACTGAAAAATATGCTGCCCTTGAACACCAGTTTATAAAATACAGCTCCGCCTTCCTCACAGCAGAGTCACCTTCACATTGTCAAGTTATTCTTTGGTTATCTGCTGTTTTGACGTAACCGGGCTCAGCCGTTGACCTGACCGTGTCCCAGAGCTCGGCCGCTAACACGTACTGCTCTGCGTGTTGCCGCTGTCCGACACGTACGACTTGCTCTCGCGGGAGTATTTCATGGAACTGAACGACACCCTCATCCGCGCCACAGTCCTGCTGCTCCTGCACAGCAGCGTGTTCTTCACGTGGTTCCTGAAGTCCTCCGACACAAAGTAGTAGATGAACGGGTCCAGGACGCTGTTGAGACTCGCCAGACACAACGTGGTGATGTAGAAGCCGTAGCCGTTGTTCATCACGCCGTCTTTCAGCAGAGAGTAATGCACCACCAGCATGATGTTACTCGGGATGAAACACACCAGGAACGTCACCAGGACGATGACGATCAACACCACGGCCCTGTGGCGGTTCTTTGACGCCGTGCTGTCCTCCATCCCTTTCCCCAGCGCTCGCAGTAAAAGAACGTACGCCACGACGATCACGATACACGGCACGAGGAACACGACCATCCCCATGAAGATGAAGTAGAAGTAGGGGAGCTGGACGGAAGGGTACGGGTTCGAGGGGTCCGCGATGACGCTGACATCGTGGCAGGTGGTGATGTCGAGGTTTCCGAGTTGGGCCGTGTGGTCGTACAGGTACAGCGGCGTGCTGGTGAGCCAGATGAACGCCCAGACGGCCGCGCTCACGCCGATCGCCACTTTGTTGTTCTTCCTCTGCTGGGACAGAGGGTGAGCTACGACCCAGTACCGCTGCACGCTCAGGCAGGCGATGAACAGAACGGAACAGTACATGTTCCCATAGAAGAAGCCCGTGAGGACTTTGCACAGCGGCTCGCCGTAGATCCAGTCGTTGCCGTTGAAATGGTAGGCGATCTTTAGGGGAATCCAAACGACGAAGAGCAGGTCGGCGAGCGCCAGGTTCGCCATGTAGATGGTGGACGGGTGCTTCTTCTTCGTCCGGAAGAGGAACACCCAGATGGCCATGCCGTTGGCAGGCAGCCCCACCACGAACACGACGATGTAGACGACTGGGAGGAAGACGGTCGTCAGCCCACTCCTCAGCGTGTCAGCTGTTGTCTGGTCAACGACAACTTGGTCTGAGTCCTTCGGGTCAACAAGTCCAATGAACCCACGTCCTTTCCCTGGAAACATAACAGAGACCAGTGGGGACAAGTGGTGATATCTGATTCTGTTGGATCTCCAGGAAATGGATTTCCAGGCTGAATTAATACATGTATCCACACTTTTCCATGAAAATATCACCACTTCATCAGGAAGTTTCACAGAACAACTCCAAAACTTTTTAGGATTGACTTATGAAACCTTATTAAACTCAACCAAACCACTAGTGTTCTGACACGGATGGATCTGTGGAGACATCTCAACGAGTCCCAAGATCCGCTGTTTTTATTGAGGCTGGAGCTCCTCGTGTCTTGAGACAAACAACAAATCCAAACATAGATTTCAGTTTTACCTTTGGAGGCTTGAGCCGCGGAGAGGCAGCAGGAAACCAGCAGCAGCGACAGAAAACGCGGTAAATCCATGTCTGACTCGGTTCTGTCGTCCTCTTCTTCTCCTTCACCGACACCGACCGACTCGGCTGGAACGTTCACCTCCTCTTGGAGGCCACGCCCCGGAACTATGACGTCACCTCCGACTCCACCCATCTGCTCTCCGGACAGGTACTCTCACCTCGTTCACCATGGAGATCAATGACGAAATACTCGGCGCTAAAACATGTTCGTCGTGGTTCAGACAGATGGAATTATTATTGTTGTTGTTGTTGTTATTCTGGTTCAACACTTCAACAAAGAACAGGACACAGGTGACCACAGACAATACAAGAAGAACTTTACTGAAATAATTCACTACTCATCAGTCCTGAGCTTCCTTTTCGTAAAATGTTTAGAAATATTTAGGACTCTATACATACATATACATCATATATATATATATATATAGTTGATGTAGCTGTTTGTGAGGTTTGTAAAAAACATACAATGGAGACACTGAACTTATTGGTAAATGCTTTTATTGACTTTTATTGTAAACACTAAAACAGCTACAGGTAAAAATAACAACAACAACATCATAACGTTCTATGAAGTCCCTTTGGCACATTAAAAAAGAAAAGCTAAAAACGTTTCAGCATTAAACTGTATACATGTCTCATAAATATTAACAAAACTGAAGCGACATAAAGCTGCAGCTTAGAGGCAGACGACACACAGTCGTATCACATGTTCACACCTGAGAGGAGCCGGAGCTGATGATCAGCATCACATGATCAGCTGATCCAATCCATTAGCACGTACTGCTCTGCGTGTTCCCTGAGCTAGACGTGTACGTGTTGGTCTTCTTCGAGTACTTCAGAGCGCTGAACGACACCCGCATCCTCTCCACTGTCCTCTCGCTGCGGCACAGGAACGTGTTCTTCACGTGCTCCCTGAAGTCCTCGGAGATGAAGTAGTACACAAACGGGTCCAAGCAGCTGTTGAGACTGGCCAAACACAGCGTGGTGATGTAAAACCCGTACAGGTTGTTCTCGGCCCCGCCCAGCAGGAGGCCGTAGTGTATCAGCAGCATGATGTTACTCGGAGTGAAGCACACGAGGAACAGCACCAGCACGATGACGATGAGCACCACGGCCTTCCGCCGCTTCTTGGCGATGGCGGCGTCCGTCATGCTGGTCCGGAGAGCTTTGAGCATGAGCACATAGGAGACGATGCACACGACGGTGGGACACACAAACCCCGCGGTCCCCATGGTCAGGAAGTAGCCTGCGGCCATCTTCACGTGGCCGGGCCGCGTGAGGTCGTGGCAGGTCACAATGTCGAGCTTCGCGACTTTCACCTGCTGGTCGTACAAGTAGAGCGGGATGGTGAGGAGCCAGACCGCTGCCCAGACTGTAACGGAGACGGCCACCGCCACGCCGTTGTCCCTCTTGTGCTGGGACAGCGGGTGAACCACGGCCCAGTAACGCTGGACGCTGATGCAGGTGATGAAGGCGATGGGAGCAGTACATGTTTCCATAGAAGAACGCCACCAGAACTTTGCACAGGCCTTCGCCGTAGATCCAGCTGTTCCCGTTGAAGTGGTACGCTATCTTTAGGGGGACCCAGACGACGAACAGCAGGTCGGACAGAGCCAGGTTGGCCATGTAGATGGACGACGGGTGCTTCTTCTTGGTCCGGAACAGGAACACCCATATCGCCAAGGCGTTGGCCGGCAGGCCCACGGCGAACACGATGATGTAGATGATCGGCAGGAAGACGGTGGTGAGGCTGCTGCTCAGGACCGTCTTAGCCTGGGAGCCGAGCAACAGCCCGTCTTTGGTCTCGGTGCCCGTGAAGCCTCGGGACTCCTCTGCAGCGTGAGAAGAGACAGACGTAGTGAAAGGCAGGAGGGAACACGTACGGTCAGCTGCATGTGAGGTCACTTCCTGTCAGCCAACGTTGACCTGTGAGAGTCATCTGCTCACATTTGTTACCTGCAAGGACATTCTGATGCGTCGGCAGCTACAAGAGAACTGATCGGTGCAGTTCACTGTCTGGGAGGGGGCACTACCGTACCGCACCACTCGCAACAAACATCAGACGAGCTGCATTGTTTTGGTTTTTTTCACGTGTTTCTTTTAAAGTCTTCGTTATATTTCATCGGTACAAAGCGGCTCCGATGTCACTGGATTCCGGATTGTTTTCTGACACTAACCGTAGGAGAAACATGATCACCAGTGTATCTGGGCTCAGTTTATTCTAAGGTTTAACACTCACTTTGACAACATTGCCTCTCATTCTTTGAGATGATCAAATAAACGTGATATAGATTACATCGGGGTTTCTCTTGCAAATGGACAGCAGTGAATTGTGTGTGGATGTGTAACCTCAGGGAGACAAGATTCGAACAGATCATCATGTTTTTTTTCTGTTGAATTTTTAGATTTTCGACACTCTCGACCTCAGTCAAACTGCAGGTTTCATCAGACAAACGACGGTTCAAGTGAAGAAAAGTGTGAGATGGTTTTTTTCTTCAAAGACGTTTCAAAGAACATGGTCTTTATTTACTTCCGGAATCGAGTTCGACAGCTTTGCACGATCTGCCTTTGACCCCTGACCACACAAACAAATAAACAAACAAACAAACACACAAACGGCTTCTCACCTTGCTGACAAACAGCAGTTTGTACGGAACAACACAGAAGCAGCAGAACCCATCCCGTCCTCCGAGTCATGACCAGAACCGCCGAGAGTCCCAGGTGTGGTCGCTGTTGTGACTGACGTGCGCTCAAATACGTGCCGCGGCACCTGCGTGACGTCACCGCGTCACAGGCCCGACTGCGGCCAATGACCGCGTGCAGCTGATAAGACATCTGTTTGACATGAAATGAAACCAACGGGTGACTATTTAATATTGTGTATTAAATTAATACAGTTAATATGAAGATACAACATACAAATACATATAAATGTGAAATTAAGTCAAATATTATGTGTTCATTTGTTATTATTAGGATTATTCCCATGTATCATTGACTGGAAAGTCAATATTTACAAAGCTAGAATACATTTAAATACATCCGTTTATTTTATTTCACTTTGTGTACTTTATGTTTCTGTGTTGTTGTGAGCAAAAACGACACCCACAGTTTGTTTTAGGAAGTGGCAGCTGTTTTTGAAGAACCAAAGGCTGCTGAAGTAAATTTAGACGAAATGTTCATTCATTCATTCATTCATTCATTCATTCATTCATTCAACTAGCAAGGGGCAGAAGATGAATGCAGTGATGCAGCGTGAGGAGGTGTGATAGCGCCATCTGCTGGGGAAAAAACATGACCCATTTCGAGACAGGATTTTAAAACAAACGTGTTTATTTAAAATAAAGTGAAGAAGTGAAAGATAGCCATCTGTGTTTGCATGAAACAAAAGGTCCTGACACATCGCACAGCGTAAAAGCATTTCATAGCAGCTACAATATCAGAGTGTAAATACGGGCCCAGAAATAACCGACTTTTTGTGACTATTAACGCGATTTAACTTGACAAAAACTATTTTCATGTTCATCATTCATGTATAAAATATCAACAATGAGCAAAATATTATCGTCATACTTTGTCACCTTGTGTCAGTGCAAGTTCAGCGTGGCAGTTTTATTAATTACCAGCATGTAAATATCCGTAATAATTCTCCAGTACATTGTTGAATTAGATTTGAGTTACATTGTTTGTATTGTGTACTATTTGTTGATATTCTCAGACGTAAATCGTCCATTTCTGCCGGTTCAACGCTACTGCTGTGAATGTTGATCTTATCTGTGCTCTCCGAGTGCCCGTCTGTCAACACGACGACACGACGACCTGCTCCCTGAGTGTCAAACTCCTTATGGATGTTTAAGGTGTCGCAGCCTGTTCCATTGATGACGTTTGTGCACGGACCCGACCGTTTGTGAAAAATTGGAGTTTTAGCAGCATCTGGGACGTGCGTTCACGTTTCACACATTATTTAGTTCTCACATTTGAGAGAACACTGCGGCAGATTTTTTGAAACCGTCTGTTCCTTCATGAGCGTCGTCCCTCAGATCGTTTCTAGCAAACAGATTTATGAGTCGATGACGGAAACATGAAACGGAAACACTTTGTGCTTCGACTAGACAGTCAAATATTTCTGTTGTTTGCTGGCCGCCATCACACCAGTAGTTTCTTGTACTGGCTGCTGTCGCTCCCTTGGAACGAATCCGCTTTGGCAGCTGACGGTTTTATTTTGGAGGTTTCTGTGCGGCTGGATTTCAGGATGGTTCTGCTGCTGGATCTGTAGGAGTCGGATGATGACTGAGTGCGGCTGAAGCCGGCTGTGATCTTCTCACACCTCAGTGCGCTGGCGAGTTCCCTCTGGCACTGCGACGACCCCAAAGTAGTAGAGCAGAGGATCCAGGAGGCAGTTGAGACTCCCCAAGCACACGAAGACCAGTAGGCCGCGTACGAGCCCTCCGGAGCCTCCCGGCTCTCCTGGATGGCGGCGTTGAACTGGACGTAGTGCGCCAGCAGCAGACAGTTTGTCGGGGTGAAGCACAACAGGAACATCGTCAACACCGTCAGCGCCATCACCACCGCTCTGGTTCTCCTCCGCGAGCGGCCTGGAACGCCCTTGGGGACTCGGCTCAGCGACCAGATGACCCGCGAATACGAGGCCACGGTGACGAACAGAGGCAGGAGGAAGAGGCTGCAGCACAGCGTGATGAAGTACACCTTGTAGTGCCAGATCAGCTGGTCCACGCGCTGGACGTCGTGGCAGGTGGTGATGTCCAGCTCGCTCAGGTGGAGCGTCTGGTCGGAGAGGACGAGCGGCACCGAGCCGGCGAAGGACAGGAGCCACATGGCGACACAGGCGACGACCGCGACCTTTGGCCTCCTCCACGTCAGCGAGTCGATGGGGGTAGACGACGGCCAGGAGCCGATCCACGCTGATGCAGGTGATGAGGAGAACGGAGCAGTACATGTTCCAGTAGAACGCCGCCGTGGACCACACGGCACATGAACGCGCCCGAATATCCCAGTCGTTGCCCCCAAAGTGGTAGGAGATCTTGAAGGGCAACAGGGGCGGCGAAGAGCAGGTCGGCACAGGCCAGGTTCAGCATGTAGATGGCGGCGGGTTTCTTGGGTCGGATGCGGCGGGCGAAGGCCAACACAGCACAGATGTTGATGGGCACGCTGAGGACGCAGACCAGCGTGTAGAAGGACGGGATGAGGACCGTGGACACGGGACCCGTGAGGAACAGCAGCGCCGCCTCCGACAGCTGTGGCCCCCTGGTGGAGCTCGTATTGCGGACAGAGACATTTAATCCGCCGCCGCCATCATCTTGGTCCAGATCGTCCAGGTCGATGGGCTCGTCGGTCACCGACCTGTCAAAGGAGGCAAACGTTCTTCCGGGAATACTGCCTGAGAGAGGAAAAAACAGAAGCAGTCACTGAACGTCCATGGATGGGGAGACGTCTGAAGAACACGTTACCTACCCTTGGGAATGTCTCACTCACTCCACAGGAGGAGTTCAAAAATGCAAAATATGCTCTTGTATCATCAAAAACGGACGGATTGTTTCATGTGAGAACAGACTGAATTGATTCTGGACACGGAACCCCCACAGCATTAACAACACCACTGATGTATCCTGTGTCTTAAACTATTTTAATGTTTTGTTGTTTCATGTATTTTACAAGGACTGATAAATACAAATGAGCAAAGTCGAGTTGAGTATTTGGTACGTGAAGTACGGAGATCCTCTGAAATAAACATAAAGAATGGATTTCAGTTAATTCATCAAGTTTCTAGTTTTTAATTTAAGCTCTTGTACGTTTTTCAGTTTTTAAATGTCCTTTTTTTATATATCTTAGTTCATACAGTTACAAACCGTCGCCGGGGGGGGGGGGGGGGGTTATCAAACGCGGTCTGTGCTCCAACTCTTCCGTTCAGCTCCGATCATCTGTTTCTAGAGTTTTGAACTGAGACATGAAGGTTCTGACCGTTCTTGGCTCCATCACAGGCTGCGAACACGACCAGCAGCAGAAGAACCGGACTCGTCATGGTGCTACCGGGACAGACTTCTCCAAAGGTCCGGTGCTGGGTCTCCTCTCGGTTCTGGGTCTGTGGTCGACTCGTCGAATGTTTTTTTTCCCAGGATGCTGCTGCAGCGGGTCAGCGCTGGCCCCGCCCCCCTTTTGGCCCAGTAGCCAATCAGAAGTCGCCTACATCCGGAGACAAATTCGATGGTGTGATGTCACGTTTCCCGTCGAACTCCAGCAGGGATCATCCACAGATCGGAGGGTTGGGATCAGACACTGGTTCAGATCTTATCAAACGGAACTGTGGACACCCACCACACACATCTGTCCTCCACAGTCTTTATTTAAAAAAAACAAATACTTGTTTCAATCTACGTCTATCAAATCTACTTAATCTGTATTTGCTATTTTATATATTATTGTACTTTCTGTACATTAAGTTTTACTTTGTAAAGTATGACCTCTTTTTGACCATAATATCATGTTAGCTGCTGTAATATGTCAGTTTTAATGTCGTAATTATCTTATCTTAGCTTATATACCAATAAGTGAAGTCTATGACAGAACTCATGTGAAGTGGGTTTTGTCTTTGTCCCTAAACGTGATATAATGGTTATTTAACCATAAATGAATCGATTCAGCTTCATATGAAGGGAGCAGATCATATACACGTGGACAAATAGTTAAAATCAGTCTCATTCCTGGACTGCTGTGTCCCGCAGATGTTCTGTGTCGACAAGAAGTGAGCAGAGCGTCTTTCTCTCCCCAAACACAAACAGTTCATCTGGATGATGAAGATGCTATAAATACATCAGTGGAACAATATTTAGGCCCTCGGTGTCGTTGAGAAGGCCTGGTCGGTTCCTCTGAGGAGCCACTGGAGCTGGGCGTTCCTCAGCCAACATGAGCTCATCACAGGCCGGATGGGAGATTAGCTCTTTCCTCTGTAGCTCAACTTCATGTTCTGGAACAATGAAAAACAACCCACACCGACTGTGACGTTGACAGGACGAGCTGCCGGCAGAGAAAGGACACAGCTGCAGCCGCCATCTTCCCTTTTTGGTTTTCACAGAAAGATAACGCACACTCACATTTGAGGGTTTGCTGCTTGATTAACTGTGAAAATGGAAAAAAAGAAAAAAGTTCAGTTTTACTAATTACAAAGAGGAACTGGCCCTGTAAAGAGGAGATGGCATTTAACTATTTAACTGATAAATCTTAAATTCAACTGTCAGCCTGTTAAAAAAAAAAAAAAAGCCGTTGTGTCTGGAGAGTAATTTAACTGTTTCTGCTGCTGTTTGTCTCAAAGTGATTACTCTTGTTTGTTGTGTTAATGTAAACAGCAATTATGAAAGAATGAGTTCTGGAACAGGAAACGGTCCCAAACGTCCCCTCCTCTGAGGCGTTTTGGCAGCGATGTGTTTGGATAAGGAGGGCACGCAGAGAGAACCTACTGCTGATTTATCATCTCCTCTAAATACTGAGGCTGGAGGAGAAGAAAAAAATACATTATTTGAATTGTCGTCCTCTTGTGGACAAACTCATTATCGCAGTTTTTAGTTAAAGGATTTTCTTCAAAATAAGATGAAACTAGTCAAGTGATGTAAAATGGGTTTTATAAATTAACACTTATAACAGGTCAAGTTTTTTTTGTCTTTGAGTAGTGACTTCAGACTTCTTCACAATGAGCCCATATATGACTTGAGGACTGAGGAGATGGTATAGATGGTATCATTGTTGTGTGAATTACTCTGTACTGGCATGTATATGTTGGTACCATAGGGACCCACTGGAACACCACCCGACGAACTGTTTCAAAGTGCAAAATAAACAGAAAGGAAAAAAAAGTGACTTCGGTCAGTTTGAAGTTCAAGTCTTCGGCGTTGAATTGCTGTGAAACAGGAAGTCGCCGTGTGATGGAGCAGACACAGGAAACAGAAGCAGCTTCCTGTCAGTGAAGCCTGACCACCACGTTAAATTTTCGAGCGTTCTACACATCCATGAACATTTCCTGAAATGATCAGGGCTGAGTACTTCCCCCATAAAGCTAAATTTTTTATCTGGTTGGAATTTACTTAACGTCTTTTAAATATTACTCATAGTGTGATTAGCATTTTTTTCTTTTAGTTTAAATTAATGTTGGAATTAATTTGTGTGTGTGTGGCCTTGGATTTCATTTCATTTCATTTTCTTTTGTAAAGTTATTTTTTTACACCAAACGTACTATCAAAATAGTCCGACTGACTTAATGAATCAGGTTTGTCCGTCAGACTTTTTCTCGGGGACTCATCTGTGTCTGGGTTCACATCCACAGTCACGTTGGAACCAGGGTGAGGTCAGTGTGGCTCTGAGGTCGTCCTCCATCAACCCCCACCCCCCCTCGCTGATAAACAACATCTGCCACCAGCAGGACATTTGCACCCACACACTTCAAACACCGAAACATGTGGTGAAATGTGTGAAGGAAAACATGCGAAGCTGCAGTTTGATGAGATTCCATGAAATGAAACAATAAAACCTGCAGAGAAACGAAAGAGAACATGACTCATCATCTGAATGGGAGAACTGATTGAACATCCAACATCTTCATGTGAGGCAACGGCTCTAGTTCAGACTCGCTGGTCTTCTGCAGACACATTTCCTGACTTTCAATTTCCTCTTTTATTCGACTTCAGCCACTTTGTGGTGCTTAAAAGAAACCGTCAACCTGAGATGAAGCAGAAGAACAATCACACTGAGGAGGAGACGTGGGGTGTCGGACTGCGACCTCAGAAGAAAGCGAAGGTCACGCTCTGCATTGAAATCAGAAGCCACATTCCAGCTGCAGCAGAGACCTTGTTATGGTTTGTTTGTTTGTGGGGAGGGTGACGGGGTGGAGGGCGTGGGGGGCAGCTCTGTTTGAGCGCATCCACCCACCGGGCGAAGCAAACGGAGGGAAGTCACTGAGCAGAACGTGTCCGCTGAGAATCAGAGACCATGAACAAAGTGGTGTTCCTGCTCGTGGGGCTCGTGTGTGTGTGTGAGGCCCAGCAGCTGCAAGGTGAGAGACCCGTCAGCAACTTTGAAACTTTTCGGTGGGGGGGCATTAAAATCACCCAGACAAACAAAAGGTTTGTTGACGTGTTGGAACAAACAGGAACTGGAACTGCATCAGGTTCTAATCTTCATGTAATGTAATTGTATAATAATAATAATAATAATACAATGTAATTTGATTGCAGTTACTTATGGACATATTCTTATTACAACTTTACTTACATCTGTTCATGTTTTTTGGTCCTTCACTATGTGAATGAAGGGTGATGATGAACCTGTTTGACAGTGCTGGAAAATAAAACGAGTCACGTCGCTTTGGTAAAGTCATTGATAGTTACACAACTGTAACATTTTAACAAGGAACTTGTCACTGTCACAAATCAAATTGTGACAGACACACTTTCCAATTTACAAACTCTGAATATGAATCATATAAAAAAAGTGTGACTTACTGAAGCAATTTCCTCACTCATACATGCATTTTTTTTTGGGAAAGTTTTTTTGGGGAAGTTGAAAATCAGAGTGACGTCCTATGACACAGTGAGTGTTACACACACACACAAAAACCCCCACCATTACAAATCAATTAAGTCGTGAAATTAAACGTCATCTTCACTTGTATCAATGATAACAGAATGTGTGTGAATGCATCATGTTACAGTTGTTACAACTCTAAGGTTGTGTAACGCTGTGGTCTGCAGGGCGGGTGAAAGCCGGCAGCCGGTCGGTTCCTGAGCCCAGAACGTTTAAAGGGCGACTGGAGCGTTGAGCAGGAGCCAGCTGATCCCCTGAATGGAAAACAAACAGCCGTTCCTCCACGCTCCCCTCCATCACTGCGGTTACTAAGCAACAGCACAGTGGGCTACCTCAGCGGTGCTCTGAGTACCCGGGTCATCCCCGTTATTTATATCCTGGTCGTCTCCGTGGGGATCCCTTCCAATGTGGCCATTCTGGCCACGTTGGCCACAAAAATCAGAAAAGTGTCCTCTGCGATCCTCTACTGCAGCCTGGCCGTCTCCGACCTCCTCCTCCTCCTCTCCCTCTTCTTCAAGTTTCACTACCATCTCCATGGAAACCACTGGGTGCTCGGCGAGGGCCGCCTGCCGGCTGGTCCACTGCTTGTTTCTATGGCAACCTGTACTGTTCAGCCCAGACGCTGGCCTGCATCAGTATCAAGCGCTACCTAGCGGTGGTCCACCCGTTCACGTACAAGAGTCTCCCCAAGAGGTGGTACGCCGCCGCGGCCAGCGTCACTGTCTGGGGGGTGTTCGCCACCGCCGTGGTCCCCGTGTTCCTGGTTCCAGCAGACCTACTGGCTCCCACGAGCTGGGCCGCGTCACCTGCCACGGACGTGCTGCCGCTGGACGCCGGCTCCCACGTCTTCCTGCTCTACTACGACCTCTTCTTGACCGTCTTGGGTCTCCTGGTGCCGCTCATGGTCACGGTCGTCTGCTACCTGCAGATCATCTGCGAGCTCAACCGCTCGCAACTCGACTGGGCCATGTACATCAAGTCCAGCTCACTGGTCTTCTTCATCTTCCTGGCGTGCTTTGCCCCCGCCGGCATGCTGCGCTTCATCCACTACGTGCAGCTGTTTGCGTACGGAACCGACGGTCTGTACGTGGCCTTCAACGTGGCCGTGTGTCTGTGCTGTGTCCACGCTGCGCTTGACCCCTTCCTCTTCCTCCTCCTGTCCAAGTCTGCAGGGTCCAGGTTCTCCTGCAGCTCCTGGAAGGTCAACCTGAACGTGTCCTTCTAAAGGAAGATGTTAGAACCCACCTGACTGGTCCACGGCACTGACATACAAAGATTGTTTTGAAGTTTTGATGTTTTTTGAGGGAAATCCTGTTTGAAACTGGTTGATACTGTGAAACAACATAGCGTCGGTACGTTCAGATAACGTCTGTTGTTTTGTCTTTTGGAGTTGACAGAAGCCGACACAAACCTACGATGAAAAGTTATTTGTTTCTGACTTACTCCAATAAGAGGGTGTTTCCGTGACATATGGGTTAGTACTTCCTGTCCCGCCTATGACAGGATGCAGTGATGCACACACTTTGTTTTGTACTCGTTCTGTAAATGCGTCGTTTCTAATCGCAGACAAATTTCCCATCGGGTTGGAACTCGATTAATAAATGTGATAGTCGTTCTCAGAGGTTTGTGTGTCTCTGGTGAGTCTGAACCGTCTTTGATCAAACAGCGCCATCTGCTGGCAAGAGCGGACAAAGCAAACAAGAGGCTGCGGAGCTGTTCAATGACACTTTATTCCACATGGAGACACATCTCATCTTCACACCGCGCAGATGTTTTCGTATCAAAACAAATGATGGGCAGAAGTTTGAACAGAGCTTATCGGTGCGCACCGTTCCACATACAGTCGTCTCGGGTACGTCGACCCTCTGACACCACAAGGGATCGACGCGTTCACCTTTGACCCGTGAGCACATGCCAGCGACGACACAAAACAGAAGAAAAACCAAAGCTACACACAACCGACGTCAGAAACAAACATGCAGGATTTCTTTTTTCATGAGTTTGGAATGAGTTTGGACGCAGACAAGTGGAGCTCAAACAGATTCCCCCCGTACACTTTGCTGGAACAAACCGGCAGGAGAACATTGGTACAAATCGAGCTACATGTACACCAACATATCGTAGCAGCGGGACCTCCTTCACTGAAGGTTTTAAAGGGCTCATCCACCCTATCGGAGGAAGAATCACACTCATCTCCAGTTTTGTCACAACTGAGTGGCGTCCAGGATCCAGGCGTCCTGCATTTCTACTGCTAACTGGCTGCTAGCTAGCTAGCTAGCTAGCGCTTTCTCCAGCAAAGTTCTGGAGAAAGTTCTCCCATCTCTGATCTAAAGGAAGGGAAATGTTTTTCCCGTTCAACTCCTTCAAGTGTGTTTGGGTGGATTGATCCAGAATGAGAAGATTTTCTCCTGAACCTTATCCTGCCACGGTCACATGCGTGCAGGACACTTGCTAATGACTTTGAAGCTTCGGCGCAGGCTACTTCCTGACGCGGCTGGAGTGGCGTGATTTGGGCGTATTAACCCTTTAAACATGGCTTTTAAATTCAACAGTTCTCTAGAAAGGCATGAAAACACACACACACACACACACACACACACACACACTCGCGCACAACTGATGGAGAAAGAGGCGGGGGGGGGGGGGGGGGGGCGAGGGAAGGCGACACGATAACAACAAAAAACCAGCAGCGTTAATTGTAATCGCGGAGATCGGTGCTACGGGACCAACACGACACAGACATGAGGGGGCGGAGCCGTGAGGGGCAGGGGGCGGTGTCAAAAGGCTGAAAATGTAAAAGGCATTTAGAAACGTAGCTGCTGACATGTGTGTTTGCTTTGTTGTCTTGCAAAAGACTCAAACATCCTGAACCAGCGCCGATGACAACTCAAAAAATAAATAGAAACAAATAAATTAACAACACACACACACACACACAGAGCTGCTGCAAAACACTCGGAACAGGAAAGTTGAAGCCATTTGCAGCCTCAGCCTGTGGTGTGTGTGTGTGTGTGTGTGTGTGTGAAACAGCTGCTGATATACAGTTTACGCCCCCCCACTGTAAATCTTCAGCTCTTCTCAGGCTAAAAGCTTCTTTCCACTTTACCACACATCTTTTTTCAGCGGAATCAAACACGTATGAAGCTCGGCCGTTTGAGTCGATCAGAGTTTGTGGGGTCAGACTGAGTAACTACCGTCTACATGAGGACGTTGGCTCGGGTGTCCGGCAGCCGCAGCCCGACCAGCCCGCCGCCGACCAGCACCGCCGACGCCAGCAGGATGGGGACGGCCTTGGTGATGCTGACCAGCGAGCCAAAGATCAGGTTTCCCAGCACCGCTGCCAGCTTGCACATGGCGTTACAGAAGCCGAAGCCGGTGCCTCTGCAGGCGAGACGGAGAGGAGAGAGCGGGCGTCACAATCTGTCCTGGAAACCG